>NC_091192.1:34980497-34997997 GCF_040958095.1 Procambarus clarkii
TCAGTGCCTCCTGCCTATCCCCTTTCTTGTATATCGGGACTACGTTAGCTGCTTTCCAAATTTCTGGCAGTTCCCCTGTTGCCAGTGATTTGTTATACACTATGGAGAGTGGCATGCACAGTTCCTCTGCTCCTTCCTTTAGTATCCAAGGGGAGATTCCATCTGGGCCTATAGCCTTTGTCACATCCAACTCTAGTAAACACTTCCTTACTTCCCCGCTGGTAATCTCAAACTCTTCCAGTGGTTCCTGGTTAACTATTTCCTCACTTATCTCTGGAATCTCTCCTTGCTCTAAGGTGAAGACCTCCTGGAATTTCTTATTTGGTTCCTCACACACTTAATTGTCGTTAGTAGTGAATCCTTCTGCCCCTATCCTTAATTTCATAACCTGTTCCTTTACTGTTGTTTTTCTCCTGATGTGGCTGTGCAGCAATTTAGGCTGAGTCTTTGCCTTGCTTGCGATGTCATTTTCGTATTGTCCTTCTGCCTCTCTTCTCATCCTAACATATTCATTCCTGGCATTCTGGTATCTTTCTCTGCTCTCCAGTGTCCTGTTATTCCTATAGTTTCTCCATGCCCTTTTACTTTGCTGCTTAGCTAGCCTACATCTCTGATTAAACCATGGGTTTCTCATCTTCATTTCACTGTTTTCCTTTTGGACTGGGACAAACTTGTTTGCTGCGTCCTTGCACTGCTGCGTGATGTAGTCCATCATGTCTTGGGCCGTCTTTCCCCTGAGCTCTGGTTCCCATGCTATATCTGTTAGGAATTTTCTTATCTCCTCATAGTTTCCTTTTCGGTATGCTAACCTTTCGTTTCCAGTACCCCTCCTCGAGTCCAATAACTTTTCTTCAATCAGGTACTCAAACGCCAGTACACTGTGGTCGCTCATTCCTACTCGCTCAGTGTGTGTGTACTTACCTAATTGTGTGTGTGTGTGTGTGTGTGTGTGTGTGTGTGTACTCACCTAGTTGTGCTTGCGGGGGTTGAGCTTTGGCTCTTTGGTCCCGCCTCTCAACTGTCAATCAACTGGCATACAGATTCTTGAAGCTATTGGACTCTATCAAATCTGCATTTAAACTGTGTATGGAGCCTGTCTCCACCACATCACTGCCTAATGCATTCCATTTATTAACTACTCTGACACTGAAAAAATTATTTCTAATGTCTCTGTGGCTCATTTGTTTACTAAGTTTCCATCTGTGTCCCCTTGTTCGTGTCCCACCTATGCTGAAGAGTTTGTCTTTGTCCACCCTCCAAAGGATACCTGATCAACCAGGCTGTGACTCATACGTCAGGCTGCGAGCTGCCGCGTCCAACAGCCTGGTTGATCAGTCCAGCAACCAGGAGGCCTGGTCGACGACCGGGCCGCGGGGACGCTAAGCCCCGGAAGCACCTCAAGGTAACCCTGTCAATTCCCCTGAGAACTTTTGTAGGTGGTTATCATGTCTTCCTTTAATCTTCTGTCTTCCAGGGACGTGAGGTTCAGCTCCTTTAGCCTTTCCTCGTAGCTCATACCTCTCAGTTCCGGGACTAGTCTGGTGGCATACCGCTGAATCTTCACTAACTTTCTCTTGTGTATAACTAGGTACGGACTCCAGGCTGAAGCTGCATACACAAGGATTGGTCTGACATAAGTGGTATACAAGAGCCTGAACGATTCCTTACATAAGTTTCTGAAAGCAGTTCTTATGTTGGCCAGTCTAGCATATGCCACTGATGATATCCTTTTGATATGGGCTTCTAGGGATAGATTCGGCGATATTTTAACCCCCCCCCTCAGATCTTTTTTTCTCTATTTGACTCTTGCAGGATAGCACCTCCCAGATGGTACCTTGTGTTCAGCCTCCTGCTCCCTTCGCCTCAGTTAATTACTTTGCATTTTCCTGAGTTAAACTTTAGTAGCCATTTTCTAGGCCATTCCTCCAGTTTGTCCAGGTCATCCTGTAGTCTCTATCTTCACCTGTCTTGATTCTTCTCATAATTTTTGCCTCATTGGCAAACATTGAGAGGAATTAGTCTATACCCTCTAGAAGATCGTTTACATATATCAGAAACAGCGTGGGTCCAAGTACAGAGCCCTATGGGACTCCGCTGGTGACATCTCGCCACTCTGATGTCTCCCTGCCTCACAGTAACTCACGGATAAAGAGTCTGGAGCCATTTCTGAAGACAACTGAAGCTGCTCTCTCTATAATATTATTGGTTCCCATGTTGTTCCTATCAAACTCTTGTCTGGGTCTTCTGTCATTTAATGAAGGGCTCTATATGACTGCCACTATTATCTTAGGTCCACCCATTGTCATAGTTCCTGTTATGTTGAGTCTGAATCCTTCACATCCTGGAATTTTAATTTCTTCAATACTCCAGTCCTTCCTTAACAGCAGGGTCACTCCTCCACCTCCTCTCCCTTTCCTTACTATATGGAAGTCCTATGTAAACACTGCATTTGTTATGATGCCTGACAATTTTGTTTCTGTGAGTCCCATTACATCTGCGGTTTCTTCTTGTGCCCTTTCGGCCAGTTCACTTGCTTTAGCCGATCCATGGGCTACTTGGGTAGGCTCATCCTCCTGGAGGGTAGTAACCAGGGGTTTGGAGGGAGGTGGGGTGGGGGATGGAGGGCTTAGATCTTACTTGGGCCTGCTTGAGACTGGAAGAAGTTCAGGTCCAGGGGGGTTCTCGGTGTGAGGGCTCGTCCTCTTGTGCGGGTAGTTACTAGGGGGATGGGGGGAGATGGGGTGGAGGAGGTGCAGGAGGTGCTCGGTGTGAGTGGGGAGGATTTGGATGGTATGGTGGGCATTGTGTAGGGGAAAGGGAGGGTTTGGGCTCGGAGTGTGGTGGCATGTCTGGGGGGAGGGGGGGAGTGTCGCAGTCCCATCTGGGGTTCCTGAATTGCTTGTTTGGGGTTCCAAACTTCCCTTTGGGATTGTTGGGTTGGAGGCTGAAGTTCCCTGGCTCCCTTCCCTCTCCCTGCACCTTTTCCTTGCATCTGCTGCTTGCATTATTTCTTCTCTTCCCTGGCCACGTCCCTCTGATGGAATACCTCTCTGTATTCCCTTACATATTGCAGTTTGCTCTTCTTTACTAGAATGTCCTCTTTGGTGGCCTCTTTCCTGAATTAAGCTTTATCAATCGATTTTTGTCTTTGTTGTACTGCCGGGAAAACATGATCCAGGCATTGGTCAGCCCCTTCCATTTGTATCTCCGCAGCTTTGTCCTTAGCCCTCCACTCTTCCTGCCAAGAACCTTCTTGTTCCTCAATACCTACCACAACTACAGCTCTTTTTCCTTTCCATTAGCTGACGCATGCATCTTGCTACCTCCCATGAAGTTACTGCTTTCATTGCAACTTCTTTGACTGTGGACATGGTTTCTGGGCTCTTCCTCAGCATTTCAGCAAAGGTAGCACCCATTATAGAGGTCCCTGCCATTGCTATATCCCCTGCTACCTGGGGGTTGGTTGCCTGGACCTGAGTCTGAGGAGGGCTTCTTTTTAAGTTTTTTATCTCTTTCTGCACTGCACTTAGTTCCATGTGTAGTTTATTTATGGTTTCCCTCATTTCTTTCAATTCCCCACTGTACTCACCTAATTGAGCTTGCGGGGGTTGAGCTCTGGCTCTTTAGTCCCGCCTCTCAAATGTCAATCAACTTGTGTACAGATTCCTGAGCCATATCTATCATATCTACATTTGAAACTGTGTATGGAGTCAGCCTCCACCTCATCACTGCTTAATGCATTCCATCTGTTAACTACTCTGACACTGAAAAAGTTCTTTATAACGTCCCTGTGGCTCATTTGGGTACTCAGTTTCCACCTGTTTTCCACATTGTTCGCGTACCACACGTGTTAAACAGTTCATCATTGTGGACCCTGTCAATTCATCTAAGAATCTTATAGGTAGTGATCATGTTTCCCCTAATTCTTCTGTTTTCCACCGACGTGAGGTTTAGTTCCAGAAATCTTTCCTAATATCTCATACCCGTCCTCAGTATGTGTATGTGGGGATGGGGGGGGGGGAAGAGGAGCTCCTGAATGTTAATGGCATGGGAGCCAGCTTTGCATACTCCGCTGATTTGATTCTGTTGATATGTGCCTCTGATGTGTGTGTGTGTGAGAGGATACACCCCCGCCCCTTAGGAGTGTGTGGGAGAGGGGGAGACATCCCCTTAGGAGTGTGTGGGAGAGAGGGAGACACTCCCCCTAGGAGTGTGTGGGAGGAAGGAGACATGGCCAGGTGTTTTTGGGAGATATGAGAGACAATATCAGGTGTGTGCGAGAGGGGAAGGGGGTGGGGGGAGGAGGAAGGATACGGTCAGGTGTGTAGAGGTAGAAGGGTGGGGGGATCACCCCATGTGTAGGCGTGGCAAAATAGGAATCAGGTGGGTGTAATCTCCCGGACGGGGGGGGGGAGGTGGGTGGATAGAGGCGTGGCGGCTGGGAGGCGTGTAGGACGCTGGGAGGGGGATGGGGCGCTAGGATAGAGTCTCCGGTAGGGGAGTGTGGGATAGGGGTGGAACAGAGGAGTACGCATGCGCGGGGTCGGGCTGGTATATATGAAGCAGCGTCGGGTAGGTGGAAAGTGTTACTGCAGGTCGAGAGGTTGACGGAGCAGCACTGCGGGGAAGCTAGGAAGGAAGTTGAGGACAAGAACGACCTCTTCAGCGCTAACAGCGAGCCCTGAACCAACACCTTTTACTCCCCCCTTCCCCTGAAACGATACCTTCCTGCCTCTTCCCCTCTACCATGAATCTTTGAAGAGAGATCAAGATCTCACTACCATGATCAGGTCAGTTGCACTGCAATTTTTGGCATGGGAGTTAAGCCATGGTTCTCCATACCACAACCACATGCTAGAAACATCTGGAAAGTCCTCAAGAGAAACCAGAATGACACATTTAAGTACTAGGGTTTTTAGATCATGGTTTGTTTTTAAACATTGTTTTATGACAGACCCAGCAACTGCTTCTTATAATAATAATACTAATAATTCATTGTGTCGGGAGACAGGCAGCCTATCTGTCCCCTGCAGTCGGGGGACAGACAGGGGACAGGCATTTTTAGCCTAGCCCGAGGGTATGGCAAGTGAAGATTTGGATTTATGATGAAGAATTTGGGGTATAGGGTATATTTGGGGTATATCACCAGAGCTTACCATTTAAACCTTTAACATATTACTTTACGGATCTGGATCCGTAAAGTAATTCTCTTTATTAAGGAGTTTTAAGGTAACCCGCCTAAATTTAAGGATATATTGAACATGTTCAGTTTTTTTAATTTATGTTGAGTTTTATAAACCGCAACAAATGGGACACAAAGACCATTTTGCCAACAATTCTTTGTCCACTACAACAACGGCTGGACGGTGAACCCTGAAGGTATTTAGGAACGGAGTTAAGAGGCTTCAAGAACTGGGATATGCCCTTCCAAGGAATCAGATTCCCATAACCGTTGTGAGGTTGTCGAGTTGTCACTGTGGTGTTGTGGTGTCTTGTGTGGTGTTGTGGTGTCTTGTGTGGTGTTGTGGTGTCTTGTGTGGTGTTGTGGTGTCTTGTGTGGTGTTGTGGCGTCTTGTGTAGTGTTGTGGTGTCTTGTGTGGTGTTGTAGGGTCTTGTGTGTTGTAGGGTCTTGTGTGGTGTTGTAGGGTCTTGAGTGGTGTTGTAGGGTCTTGTGTGGTGTTGTAGGGTCTTGAGTGGTGTTGTAGGGTCTTGTGTGGTGTTGTAGGGTCTTGTGTGGTGTTGTAGGGTCTTGAGTGGTGTTGTAGGGTCTTGAGTGGTGTTGTAGGGTCTTGTGTGGTGTTGTTGGGTCTTGAGTGGTGTTGTAGGGTCTTGTGTGGTGTTGTAGGGTCTTGTGTGGTGTTGTAGGGTCTTGAGTGGTGTTGTAGGGTCTTGTGTGGTGTTGTAGGGTCTTGTGTGGTGTTGTGGTGTCTTGTGTGGTGTTGTGGTGTCTTGTGTGGTGTTGTAGGGTCTTGTGTGGTGTTGTGGCGTCTTGTGTGGTGTTGTAGGGTCTTGTGTGGTGTTGTGTTGTCTTGTGTGGTGTTGTGTTGTCTTGTGTGGTGTTGTGGTGTCTTGTGTGGTGTTGTAGGGTCTTGTGTGGTGTTGTAGGGTCTTGTGTGTTGTTGTGGTGTCTTGTGTGGTGTTGTAGGGTCTTGTGTGGTGTTGTGGCGTCTTGTGTGGTGTTGTAGGGTCTTGTGTGGTGTTGTAGGGTCTTGTGTGGTGTTGTAGGGTCTTGTGTGGTGTTGTGTTGTCTTGTGTGGTGTTGTGTTGTCTTGTGTGGTGTTGTGGTGTCTTGTGTGGTGTTGTAGGGTCTTGTGTGGTGTTGTGGTGTCTTGTGTGGTGTTGTAGGGTCTTGTGTGGTGTTGTAGGGTCTTGTGTGGTGTTGTAGGGTCTTGTAGGGTCTTGTGTGGTGTTGTAGGGTCTTGTGTGGTGTTGTGTTGTCTTGTGTGGTGTTGTGTTGTCTTGTGTGGTGTTATGGTGTCTTGTGTGGTGTTGTAGGGTCTTGTGTGGTGTTGTAGGGTCTTGTGTGGTGTTGTGGTGTCTTGTGTGGTGTTGTAGGGTCTTGTGTGGTGTTGTAGGGTCTTGTGTGGTGTTGTAGGGTCTTGTGTGGTGTTGTAGGGTCTTGTGTGGTGTTGTAGGGTCTTGTGTGGTGTTGTAGGGTCTTGAGTGGTGTTGTAGGGTCTTGTGTGGTGTTGTGGTGTCTTGTGTGGTGTTGTAGGGTCTTGTGTGGTGTTGTAGGGTCTTGTGTGGTGTTGTAGGGTCTTGTGTGGTGTTGTGGTGTCTTGTGTGGTGTTGTAGGGACTTGTGTGGTGTTGTGGTGTCTTGTGTGGTGTTGTGGTGTCTTGTGTGGTGTTGTGGTGTCTTGTGTGGTGTTGTGGCGTCTTATGTGGTGTTGTAGGGTCTTGAGTGGTGTTGTATGGTCTTGAGTGGTGTTGTGGTGTCTTGTGTGGTGTTGTGGTGTCTTGTGTGGTGTTGTAGGGTCTTGTGTGTTGTGGTGTCTTGTGAGGTGTTGTGGTGTCTTGTGTGGTGTTGTAGGGTCTTGTGTGGTGTTGTAGGGTCTTGTGTGGTGTTGTAGGGTCTTGTGTGGTGTTGTGGTGTCTTGTGTGGTGTTGTAGGGTCTTGTGTGGTGTTGTAGGGTCTTGTGTGGTGTTATGGTGTCTTGTGTGGTGTTGTAGGGTCTTGTGTGGTGTTGTGGTGTCTTGTGTGGTGTTGTAGGGTCTTGTGTGGTGTTGTGGTGTCTTGTGTGGTGTTGTGGTGTCTTGTGTGGTGTTGTAGGGTCTTGTGTGGTGTTGTGGTGTCTTGTGTGGTGTTGTGGTGTCTTGTGTGGTGTTGTAGGGTCTTGTGTGTTGTTGTGGTGTCTTGTGTGGTGTTGTAGGGTCTTGTGTGGTGTTGTGTTGTCTTGTGTGGTGTTGTGGTGTCTTGTGTGGTGTTGTGGGGTCTTGTGTGGTGTCTTGTGTGGTGTTGTGGTGTCTTGTGTGGTGTTGTGGTGTCTTGTGTGGTGTTGTAGGGTCTTGTGTGTTGTTGTGGTGTCTTGTGTGGTGTTGTAGGGTCTTGTGTGGTGTTGTGTTGTCTTGTGTGGTGTTGTGGTGTCTTGTGTGGTGTTGTGGTGTCTTGTGTGGTGTTGTGGTGTCTTGTGTGGTGTTGTAGGGTCTTGTGTGGTGTTGTAGGGTCTTGTGTGGTGTTGTAGGGTCTTGTGTGGTGTTGTGGTGTCTTGTGTGGTGTTGTAGGGTCTTGTGTGTTGTTGTGGGGTCTTGTGTGGTGTTGTGTTGTCTTTTGTGGTGTTGTGTTGTCTTGTGTGGTGTTGTGGTGTCTTGTGTGGTGTTGTGGTGTCTTTTGTGGTGTTGTGTTGTCTTGTGTGGTGTTGTAGGGTCTTGTGTGTTGTTGTGGTGTCTTGTGTGGTGTTGTAGGGTCTTGAGTGGTGTTGTAGGGTCTTGTGTGGTGTTGTAGGGTATTGTGTGTTGTTGTGGTGTCTTGTGTGGTGTTGTGGTGTCTTGTAGGGTCTTGTGTGGTGTTGTAGGGTCTTGTGTGGTGTTGTAGGGTCTTGTGTGGTGTTATGGTGTCTTGTGTGGTGTTGTAGGGTCTTGTGTGTTGTTGTAGGGTCTTGTGTGGTGTTGTGGTGTCTTGTGTGGTGTTGTGGTGTCTAGTGTGGTGTTGTGGTGTCTTGTGTGGTGTTGTAGGGTCTTGTGTGTTGTGGTGTCTTGTGTGGTGTTGTAGGGTCTTGTGTGGTGTTGTGGTGTCTTGTGTGGTGTTGTGGTGTCTTGTGTGGTGTTGTGGTGTCTTGTGTGGTGTTGTAGGGTCTTGTGTGTTGTTGTGGTGTCTTGTGTGGTGTTGTGGTGTCTTGTGTGGTGTTGTGGTGTCTTGTGTGGTGTTGTGGTGTCTTGTGTGGTGTTGTGGTGTCTTGTGTGGTGTTGTGGCGTCTTGTGTGGTGTTGTGGCGTCTTGTGTGGTGTTGTGGTGTCTTGTGTGGTGTTGTGGCGTCTTGTGTGGTGTTGTGGTGTCTTGTGTGGTGTTGTGGTGTCTTGTGTGGTGTTGCGGTGTCTTGTGTGGTGTTGTGTCGTCTTGTGTGGTGTTGTGGTGTCTTGTGTGGTGTTGTGGCGTCTTGTGTGGTGTTGTAGGGTCTTGTGTGTTGTTGCGGTGTCTTGTGTGGTGTTGTGTCGTCTTGTGTGGTGTTGTGGTGTCTTGTGTGGTGTTGTGGTGTCTTGTGTGGTGTTGTGGCGTCTTGTGTGGTGTTGTAGGGTCTTGTGTGTTGTTGCGGTGTCTTGTGTGGTGTTGTGTCGTCTTGTGTGGTGTTGTGGTGTCTTGTGTGGTGTTGTGGCGTCTTGTGTGGTGTTGTGGCGTCTTGTGTGGTGTTGTGGTGTCTTGTGTGGTGTTGTGGTGTCTTGTGTGGTGTTGTGTCGTCTTGTGTGGTGTTGTGGTGTCTTGTGTGGTGTTGTGGCGTCTTGTGTGGTGTTGTGGCGTCTTGTGTGGTGTTGTGGTGTCTTGTGTGGTGTTGTGGTGTCTTGTGTGGTGTTGTGGCGTCTTGTGTGGTGTTGTGGCGTCTTGTGTGGTGTTGTGGTGTCTTGTGTGGTGTTGTGGCGTCTTGTGTGGTGTTGTGGTGTCTTGTGTGGTGTTGTGGCGTCTTGTGTGGTGTTGTGGTGTCTTGTGTAGTGTTGTGGTGTCTTGTGTGGTGTTGTGGTGTCTTGTGTGGTGTTGTGGTGTCTTGTGTGGTGTTGTGGCGTCTTGTGTGGTGTTGTGGTGTCTTGTGTGGTGTTGTGGCGTCTTGTGTGGTGTTGTGGTGTCTTGTGTGGTGTTGTGGCGTCTTGTGTGGTGTTGTGGCGTCTTGTGTGGTGTTGTGGCGTCTAGGCCTTAACAAGGTCTGGGTTTCAACCATTTAAAGTGAATAATACTCAAGTATTACGTAATACTTCGAGTACAACTGTGAAGTACTCAAGTGTTGTGTGGAACACTTGAGTTTGTTATGCTGTGTGTGTGAATATTTACTATTTGCTATTTTACTATCTACATCTGTAGACTCCCCACCCACCCACCACCCACACTACAACCCTGGTACATGACAGGTGCCTGGAACACACCTGCAGACCCACACTACAACCCTGGTACATGACAGGTGCCTGGAACACACCTGTACACCCACACTACAACCCTGGTACATGACAGGTGTCTGGAACACACCTGTACACCCACACTACAACCCTGGTACATGACAGGTGCCTGGAACACACCTGTACACCCACACTACAACCCTGGTACATGACAGGTGTCTGGAACACACCTGTACACCCACACTACAACCCTGGTACATGACAGGTGCCTGGAACACACCTGTACACCCACACTACAACCCTGGTACATGACAGGTGTCTGGAACACACCTGTACACCTACACTACAACCTGGAGCACTTCGCACTCTCGCCAACACGAAGGCTGTTAGGCTTACTGAATTTAAATTTGGCCCTGAGGGTTGAGTTTATTGGGCAGCGCCACTCATCCTGTGAGTGGATAGCAGCATGTACAACACTCCCCAATAGGAAGAAAACCCGCTGGGTTGTTCATCCTGTCACTTGTACCCAGACACAGCTGGGACTTGCTTAACTGTCTCAAGTGAACAGCTCCTCAAACAAGAAGATTAACATCTGTCAACCCTTAAAAACTTAGGTTATCTTGCGGGTGCAAAATGGAGGAATCTTTTAAGAACAGTATCAATATTTGACAAATAGTGTTTTCCTAACTCAAACAATGTAGAGTTTATTATTCTACACATATTTCTAATGTCTCTCAGGTGTTCATATTAACGTAGATAGTGGTCAAGGCGGTGTCCGTCACTCTCACCACAGATTCTGCAACTTCTCTGATCAACTGTTGTTTCCATTCCATATCTCCATGGATATTTGTATCCAAGACGGATTCTCGCTATTACTGAGTCTCTCCCTCGTCCTCCTCCTCTTCGGCCATAATGATTGGGATTGCCAGCTGCAACCATGTTGTACCATCGTACAGATTCACTGGTTTGTGCTTCTATCCTCCTTTCCTCAGTTACCTTGTCACGGTGATGTTGCCTGACAATACCTCTAATTTGTAGTAGAGTCTTGGGTATGAAGTATTCAATATGGTCTCCTTCAGCGCCTTCAGCAGCCAGCACATCTGCTCGTTCATTCCCACATATTCCAACATGAAGGGAGGAGGGGGGGGGGGGAGCCACAGACACTTGACGACTCTTCCCTGATTGGTCAGTACTCTCACAGCTCTCTTGATCTCAGCGACTATCGCAAGATTTTCTGCCCGATTTTCACCAAGGCTTTGTAGCGCTGCTTTACAGTCAGTGCAGATCACTGCACCATTAGTGCTTTGTTCAAGGAATCTTAACGCCATAAAAATGACAGTTAGCTCCGCTTGCTTACTGAAGACCTCACAGCCACCGGCAAACTTTCCCCGGGTTGCAACCCACAACAGTTGTGTAACTCAAGGGTACCTATTTAGGTCTAAGAATACAGAGGCGCCAGAGTGTATGGAAACGAGCACAAACGTCTCACCCTGCTCGGGGAGTCGAACCTGCGACCCATCGGCTGCGAGCCGACTGCTCACTAACCCATGCAAGCAATGAGGCAACGAGAGAAAAAATTCATTCATGATTCAGCCCCTCCCTCGCCTCTCAGGAGCCGGGTGGTGGGCGGGTGGGGTGTGTGTGGGCGGGGGTTGGGTGGGTGTGGGGGCGGGAGTGGGCGTGTGGGCGGGGGGTAGGACCACCATCGCTGGCGTCGACTAATGCTACACACCACCACCCACTCCCACCCTCTTGCTGGTATTAGAGTCTCGCCAAGGACTACCACAGATATATTATATATTAGGGGAATACACACACACACACACGTGTGTATATTATTATCTGTGTGTGTGTGTGTGTGTGTGAGAGAGAGAGAGAGAGAGAGAGAGAGAGAGAGAGAGAGAGAGAGAGAGAGAGAGAGAGAGAGAGAGAGACAGAGAGAGAGAGAGACAGAGACAGAGACAGAGAGAGAGAGAGAGAGAGAGAGAGAGAGAGAGAGAGAGAGAGAGAGAGAGAGAGAGAGAGAGAGAGAGAGAGAGAGAGCACCTCCGTCACCAAGCTAAGAGCTGTTGTAACTATACTGTACATTTTCAAAGCGGTTTTTATTCCAGCTTTTTGCTACTCTGGTCTTATTGAACTATTCCTAGATTTAGGATTTTTATTTTGGAAATACTCTAGGTGATTTGAAGTTAGGCTTAGCGTCCGTGTATTTATTTTCCTCTATGTGTGTAGGGTGGTACTCACCTAGTTGTGCTTGCGGAGCTTGAGCTCTCCTCTTCGGCCCGCCTCTCAACTGTCAATCAATCAAATGTTACTAACTACTATTTTTTCCACACACACACACACACACACACACACACACACACACACACACACACACACACACACACACACACACAAACACACACACAGTTTCAAGTGTAGATATGACAGAGCCCAGTAGGCTCAGCCCGCCAAACACACACCGAAACTACGACGTTGGTACAACGTTCGAACAAGTTTTAACACCTCCTAACCAGTTATAACAACCAATATAGCAAGTTGTAACAACGTTCTAATACGTCATAAACACGTTAAGCCAAGATGTAACAACTTTATTACAAGTAGTAACAAGCGGAAAATGGAGACAGTTTCGGTTTGTGTTTCCAGGGAGGACACCTGTACATCAGTTGCTTGACAGTTGAGAGGCGGGACCAAAAGAGCAGAGCTCAACCCCCGCAAACACAACTAGGTGAGTACACACACACACACCGTATCAACACTGGGAAAATTGACTGGGCACCAATCCCTTACTCCTCGCCCCTGTTAACCCAGCTGTAACTTGTTACGTGGTTGTACAGTGATAAGCGGGTCGTGTTCCAGGGAACACTATAGTAGGGTAAGGCTTACCCATGAGGTAAGGGGAGGGAAAGCTCTCAGCTGTTAACAGGAGACAGAAGTCTCCTGCTCCTGTACCCGTCTGTGTGAAGATTGAGAGTGAGAGAGGGAAGGGAAGGCTATGATGCACTCATCCCAAACTTGCCTTATGAGTGCCTTCACTCACACCTATCATGGGATATGTCAAATTTGAACCCAACTAACTCACGGATGATAATATAATTATGTCGACTTAGTTTTGTAAATTGAGTCACGTGATCACGTGTGTGTGTAATATATATTACACACACACACACCTACCATGTATTCACCTAGTTGTGCTTGCGGGGGTTGAGCTTTGGCTCTTTGGTCCCGCCTCTGAACTGTCAATCAACTGGTGTGTGTGTGTGTGTGTGTGTGTGTGTGTGTGTGTGTGTGTGTAAGCACATGACTCAAAATATACAAAACTAAGGCGATATAATTATCACTTTATCCGTGCGTTAGTTGGGTTCCATTTTCACTTCTCCAATCACGAACTTTCTCTCGACACACCTGGTTGATGGGGTTCTGGGAGCTCTTCTACTCCCCAAGCCCGGCCCGAGGCCAGGCTTGACTTGTGAGAGTTTGGTATACCAGGCTGTTGCTTGGAGCGGCCCGCAGGCCCACATACCCACCACAGCCCGGTTGGTCCAGCACTCCTTGGAGGAAACAATTTAGGTTCCTCTTGAAGATGTCCACGGTTGTTCCGGCAATATTTCTTATAGTCGCTGGGAGGACGTTGAACAACCGCGGACCTCTGATGTTTATACAGTGTTCTCTGATTGTGCCTATGGCACCTCTGCTCTTCACTGGTTCTATTCTACATTTTCTTCCATATCGTTCACTCCAGTATGTTGTTATTTTACTGTGTAGATTAGGGACCTGACCCTCCAGTATTTTCCACGTGTATATAATTTGGTAACTCTCTCGTCTCCTTTCTAGCGAGTACATTTGGAGAGCTTTGAGATGATCCCAATAATTTAGGTGCTTTATCTCGTCTATGTATGCTATTAACACGTATGTTATTAAGTCACAAACTTTGATGAAGAAAGATACTAGAATAATTCTGCGCTTGACTTAGTGTAGGGAGGAGAAGGCAGGCATTGTGTGGTCGTCAAGCCGGTCCGTAACGCCCCATGATGGCGGACGAGGAGTAATGGCCGACCAAAACAAAAGAACATCGCCATGAAGGGACGACGTAATTAAGCTGGCTAATCCCGCCAACTTTAAGTACCTCAGTGGCGGGTTTTATAATGCAGCTTTAAACATATTTAAAGCTGCATTTAAGTTTCCCGATGAAGTTACCATTATGACAGAATGCTATATTTCAACTTCAATTTCCGTACAGGTTCAGGGAGCTTCGTGTGGAACACCTCCATTTGTAATGGGCTCAAACTGTCGCACTTCGTGAGTTTGGATTTAAGATGTTCCGTGTTAATTATGAACATTTTCTGTTGTGCACAGAGCCTAATATTATCTTCTCTATATCTGTACTCACCTATTTGTGCTTGCGGGGGTTGAACTTTGGCTCTTTGGTCTCGCCTTTCAACTGTCAATCAACTTGTGTACAGATTCCTGAGCCTATTGGGCTGTATCGTATCTACATTTGAAACTGTGTATAGAGTCAGCCTCCACCACATCACTTCCTAGTGCATTCCACCTGTTAACTACTCTGACACTGAAAAAGTTCTTTCTAATGTCCCTTTGGCTCATGTGGGTACTCATTTTCCACCTGTGTCCCCTTGTTCGCGTACGACCAGTGTTGAATAGTTTATCCTTACCCGGTCGATTCCTCTGAGGATTTTGTAGGTTGTGATCATATCTTCCCTTACTCTTATGTCTTCCAGTGACGTAAGGTGCATTTCCCGCAGCCTTTCCTCGTAACTCATGCCTCTTAGTTCTGGGACTAGTCTAGTGACATACCTTTGAACTTTTTCCAGCTTCGTCTTGTGCTTGACAAGGTACGGGCTCCATGCTGGGGCCGCATACTCCAGGATTGGTCTTACATATGTGGTGTACAAGATTCTGAATGATTCCTTACACAGGTTCCTGAACGCTGTTCTGATGTTAGCCAGTTCTGTGTGTGTGTGTGTGTATGTGTGTGTGTGTGTGTGTGTGTGTGTGTGTGTGTGTGTGTGTGTGTGTGTGTGTGTGTGTGTGTGTGTGTGTGTGAAGTTAGAGACCACGTGGTTGGGCTAGCATCACCTAAATTGGCAGAGGGAATGGTCTGAGGTATGGGACGAACATAGGCTGGTCGGGGTGGCCAGAAATCAACAGGGGGACAGCGTGCCAGGGATCACATTCATTCCCCCACCACGATTTTTTGTCACTGCCCCGCCAACTGCACACCTAAATATTTTTTCAAACCCATTTTGTATATTAATATCCACCATTATTTGCCGATCACGGGAAAATGAACAGATATTTCGTGTATCAATACCCTTCCCATACTTGTATAAAACAGACCATTCCTCCACAGGTTCAAAGGTTCCCCCCCCCCCCCATCCTGTCCAATCACAAATCCTTATCCTGACCTCATCAGAGTAATGGGGTAACTATTCCGTCTATTGTATGCAGGCGATGAGTCACAATAACGTGACTGATGTATGTTGACCAGACCACACACTAGAAAGTGAAGGGACGACGACGTTTCGGTCCGTCCTGGACCATTCTCAAGTCGACGACAATCGACTTGAGAATGGTCCAGGACGGACCGACACGTCGTCGTCCCTTCACCTTCTAGTGTGAGGTCTGGTCAACTGTCTTTTGTATCTCACGCTATTAGACTCCTCTCACTAGCGACCATCCACACATTACACGAGAGAGAGAGAGAGAGAGAGAGAGAGAGAGAGAGAGAGAGAGAGAGAGAGAGAGAGAGAGAGAGAGAGAGAGAGAGAGAGAGAGAGAGAGAGAGATAGATTTCAAAACCTATTCACTGTTAAGACATGACAACATAATCTGCACGTGGTCTAAGAACAGCTAAGCCTAAGAACCAGTAACAGTTACACCCTGGCGGGTAGCTTAAGTTACACCATTAGGTAACAAACTTCACTTCATTAAAGGTATTGAAGCAATTATCTCTAAAAGTGGAAGAGGCTAAAAACACCTTTAATTGTGCTCAACAGTCTGGAGAACAATCACCCCCACCTGAGCACTGCCCAGCGGCGCCTCCTCCTCCTCCACACTCCTCTTCTCACCCTTATCCTCATTCATATATATATATATATATATATATATATATATATATGTGTGTGTGTGTGTGTGTGTGTGTGTGTGTGTGTGTGTCAGGTGTGTGTGTACTCACCTAGTTGTACTCACCTAGTTGTGTTTGCGGGGGTTGAGCTCTGGCTCTTTGGTCCCGCCTCTCAACCGTCAATCAACAGGTGTACAGATTCCTGAGCCTATCGGGCTCTGTCATATCTACACTTGAAACTGTGTATGGAGTCAGCCTCCACCACATTACCCCCTAATGCATTCCATTTGTCAACCACTCTGACACTAAAAAAGTTCTTTCTAATATCTCTGTGGCTCATTTGGGCACTCAGTTTCCACCTGTGTCCCCTTGTGTTAAATAGACTGTCTTTATCTACCCTATCAATCCCCTTCAGAATCTTGAATGTGGTGATCATGTCCCCCCTAACTCTTCTGTCTTCCAGCGAAGTGAGGTTTAATTCCCGTAGTCTCTCCTCGTAGCTCATACCTCTCAGCTCGGGTACTAGTCTGGTGGCAAACCTTTGAACCTTTTCCAGTTTAGTCTTATCCTTGACTAGATATGGACTCCATGCTGGGGCTGCATACTCCAGGATTGGCCTGACATATGTGGTATACAAAGTTCTGAATGAGTCTTTACACAAGTTTCTGAATGCCGTTCGTATGTTGGCCAGCCTGGCATATGCCGCTGATGTTATCCGCTTGATATGTGCTGCAGGAGACAGGTCTGGCGTGATATCAACCCCCAAGTCTTTTTCCTTCTCTGACTCCTGAAGAATTTCCTCTCCCAGATGATACCTTGTATCTGGCCTCCTGCTCCCTACACCTATCTTCATTACATTACATTTGGTTGGGTTAAACTCTAACAACCATTTGTTCGACCATTCCTTCAGCTTGTCTAGGTCTTCTTGAAGCCTCAAACAGTCCTCTTCTGTTTTAATCCTTCTCATAATTTTAGCATCGTCCGCAAACATTGAGAGAAATGAATCGATACCCTCCGGGAGATCATTTACATATATCAGAAACAAGATAGGACCGAGTACAGAGCCCTGTGGGACTCCACTGGTGACTTCACGCCAATCAGAGGTCTCACCCCTCACCGTAACTCTCTGCTTCCTATTGCTTAGATACTCCCTTATCCACTGGAGCACCTTACCAGCTACACCTGCCTGTCTCTCCAGCTTATGTACCAGCCTCTTATGCGGTACTGTGTCAAAGGCTTTCCGACAATCCAAGAAAATGCAGTCCGCCCAGCCCTCTCTTTCTTGCTTAATCTGTGTCACCTGATCGTAGAATTCTATCAAGCCTGTAAGGCAAGATTTACCCTTAGATGTGTGTGTGTGTGTGTGTGTGTGTGTGTGTGTGTGTGTGTGTGTGTATCACGAAAATAAACACGTGATTAAAAATGTGACAGTGTCAGACCACGGAGGAAAATTGAAACAGGAATTTCCTTAAGTACTTTCGTATATTAATACATCTTCAGAAGGAGTGATTTTACAGGTCGAGTACTGGACATAAATAGGCAGGAGAGAATGGTGGAGTGATGTGAGGTACAATACGTGGACACTGCAGAGGGCCTATTGGCCCATCTGATGCAGCAACCACACACAGGCCCACAGATGGATAATTATAGCATAAAATAGTAAATATTTACAATGAATTAGTGAGACAAATGTGTTCCAATGATCTTACTTAAATCGCCCTTTAATTGATCTATTAAAAATGGATCTAAGTTATATAAATCACTGCTAATGTTCATATTACTTTCTTTTGTGATCTGTATCAAAGCAGATTCAATTATGTTTCTGTTATAGATGCTTTTACAATTCGTTATTGAAGAAGCATCTCCCAATCAAT
>NC_091192.1:35000497-35029023 GCF_040958095.1 Procambarus clarkii
AACTAAACCTCACATCGCTGGAAGAAAGAAGTTAGGAGGAGACATGATCACCACATACAAGATTCTCAGAAGCACTGATAGAGTAGATAAAGACAACTTATTTAACACAGAAAACACACGCACTAGGTGACACAGGTGTTAACTGAGTACCCAGACATTGAGATATTAGAAAGAACTTGTTCAGTGTCAGAGTAGTTAACAGATGGAATGCATTAGGCAGTGATGTGGTGGAGGCTGACTCCATACACAGTTTCAAATGTAGATATGATAGAGTCCAGTAGGCTTAGGAACCTGTACACCTGTTCACAGGCGGGATCAAGGAGCCGAAGCTCAACCCCCGCAAGCACCGCTTAGTGAGTACACACACACACACACATGTACAGTACTAGTACTGAGGAGTTCTGGGATACAAGTCTAGGACATGTATCTCTCTGGTATAATCTTTACATTACTAAGAACTTGTAAAAAAGTTGGTGGCTTGATATTCCGACCCGTCCTCTCTTGCCTCAACGGACCATAAACGTTGTGCTAACTCCCGCGAACCTAACATAACCAACCCTAACCAACCCAACCTAACCTGTCGACGCTCGCATAGAAAACGTGACTGCTCCTGAGCCGCTGTGATTTATAGTACCACGTGTTCTGGTGTGGCCCACCCTGAGGTGTGGGCCACCCTGAGGTGTGGGCCACCCTGAGGTGTGGGCCACCCTGAGGTGTGACAGTGTTCTGGTGTGGGCCACCCTGAGGTGTGGGCCACCCTGAGGTGTGACAGTGTTCTGGTGTGGGCCACCCCTGAGGTGTGACAGTGTTCTGGTGTGGGCCACCCCTGAGGTGTGACAGTGTTCTGGTGTGGCCCACCCTGAGGTGTGGGCCACCCTGAGGTGTGGGCCACCCCTGAGGTGTGGGCCACCCCTGAGGTGTGGGCCACCCCTGAGGTGTGACAGTGTTCTGGTGTGGGCCACCCCTGAGGTGTGACAGTGTTCTGGTGTGGCCCACCCTGAGGTGTGGGCCACCCTGAGGTGTGGGCCACCCTGAGGTGTGAGGTGTATCAAGTATATCAACTATCCTCTTTCCTCATGCGTCACATTTGTTACGGAATAGACCAAACCGTTACAAATGTGACGTATAAGTAACATTTAAAGCACCGTAATATTATAACACCATGAAGGTGTTTAGTTTAAAATTTCACATACAACATGAGTCAGTCATAGAAGATATTTGAGGGCGCCAGACAGTGGCTTGCTATCAATTAATTAGTCATACATCCAGAGTGTTCATCGCAGCAGGTCAGGTCGTGTGAAGTGACCTTGCTTTCTGCTAAGGTGATAATTGCACACGGTTGGCTGTTTCCGTCAAACGAGCCGCTGTCTAGAGTTTTAGGTAGAGCCGCTGTCTAGGGTTTTATCTTACTTGTTAGATAGAGCCAAGCTCCCGGTTCCTCTATAAATATCCATGGAACTGTACACACAGACACAGAGGATTGAAGACTGAGCAGGAGCGAGAGTTAGGTCGCTTGTCAAGAGGTTTCAGTCACCAGACTGACCTCCTCAGGTCAGGTGGGGACAGTCTGTCAGCCGTAGCCACCCCCCCTCCCTTCTCCTCTTTATCAAACTTAGTCTCAAGTCTTTGGTGAGTGAACTTTAAGGTGACTTATCTGGTGTGTTTCCAACTTAAGGTGTTGTGTGATTTTCAGGGACAGTCAGCCGTAGTGTGCTCAAATTCTTGTGTTGTGACTCACCTTGTGTCTTAATCTTGACATAGGGAACATAAAGTTAACTTTATGTTAACTTTATGTGGAATTATGATACTTATAATACTAAACATACAGTTGATTAACTTATTCTTGTAAATTCGGTTCCATAAACTTGTTAACTTGACAACTTGGGTGGAGAGTACTGTGAAGCTTATGGGCATAACTTATGAATTAATGAGTCTTGGTTATACAGGTATACATGCTGACAGTTGATACATGCTAACATGAACACCTTTGATAATATTGTTGTAGAGACAAGTTCCACTCTTGTCTTGTATATGATTCACCAGAATGGATGGTGGCAGCAACTTTTTTCTTTAACATTTTCCATTTCTGTTTTCTACTCTTCTACCTTTTCTACCATTTTCTACTCTCCTCATTGATCTAATTCTCTCCCTCTCACCATAACTCTCCCCTCACCAATAATCCTCCCCCCTCCCCCCCCCTCACACCTCCCTCCCCCCTCTCTACCTCCCCCCCACTCTCTACCTCCCTCCCCCCTCTCTACCTCCCCCCCTCTCTACCTCCCTCCCCCCTCTCTACCTCCCTCCCCCATGATATTCTTCAGATTTCATTTCTTTTCATTCGTTTTCCGACACGCTACAATATTCACGTTTTCTATGCCAAGGCATCGATAGGCGTGGAGGGTTGCTTGGGTTCGTACGTTAAGGACAAGTTATAGTAGTTGGCTTTTGTATGGAGTGGCAAACTCCAGGGGTGGGGGGTGGGGGAGGGTTAAGGAAGGGGAAGGGAAGGGGAAAAGGGAGGGGGGGGGAAAGGGAGAGGGGGAAGATATGTGAAGGAGAGGGGGGGGGTAAGGAAGAAGGGGGGGGGGTAAGGAAGAAGGGGGGGTGTTGTGGAGGAGGGGGGGGGGGGTTAGGAAGAAAGGGGGGGAGGAGGGGGGGAGAAGATGTGAAGGCCTATACTCCCCCTCCCCCTCTAACATATATATATAAACACTACATATTTTCAGAAGCTATATATATACCGACAAGCATTTAAATATCTTTACTTGCTAAAAGTAGTGCAATTATGAGGGTGTAGAGTGTGTGAGGTGCAGCACTCAACCTCACTGTACTCACCTAGTTGTGTTTGCGGGGGTTGAGCTCTGGCTCTTTGGTCCCGCCTCTCAACTGTCAATCAACTGGTGTACAGATTCCTGAGCCTACTGGGCTCTGTCATATCTACACTTGAAACTGTGTATGGAGTCAGCCTCCACCACATCACTGCCTAATGCATTCCATTTATTAACTACTCTGACACTGAAAAAGTTCTTTCTAACGTCTCTGTGGCTCATCTGGGTACTAAGTTTCCACCTGTGTCTCCTTGTTCGTGTTCCACCCGTGCTGAAGAGTTTGTCTTTGTCCACCCTGTCAATTCCCCTGAGAATTTTGTAGGTGGTTGTCATGTCTCCCCTTACTCTTCTGTTTTCCAGGGATGTGAGGTTCAGCTCCTTTAGCCTTTCCTCGTAGCTCATTCCTCTCAGTTCCGGGACTGAACTGTGAGGCGGGGCCGGTGTCTTTGCTATGTTGTGTCTGCAGAATCGAGCTATTAGCTCTTGGACCCCGCCTTTCTAACCAATCTATTTTTTATATATTACATCTACTACATATATTTCTCTCTTAACACACTCACATACATCCCCAGGAAGCAGCTAACTCCCAGGTACAAATTTACTGATAAATAGGTACTTTTTACTCAGTACATATTAACTGAGGAACCAGGTACCTCGGCCGGGAATCGAACCCGGGCCCTTAGGACTACGACTCCAAGACTACGACTACGACAACAAGAGCATGTTACAAAGCTTTTTGAATGGCTATCATCTATGTAAAGTTGAACACTGAAACGTGTAGGCAGCACAAATACCTTGGAGTTGGTATTAACAGTGACATTGTAAATGATCTACACCGTAGGTTAAAAGAAAGACTAAAACCATTGAGAACACTTACTGGTAAGAATATTGGTATCAATATTAAATATGCTAGACTATTCTATATGATGTTTGTTAGATCTCTCGTTGATTATAATGCTCTGCACTTAATTAATTTCCCCTCCTCTGTGTTGGACAAACTTGAAGTAGTACAGAATGAAGCCATGAGGATAATTCTTGGTGCCCCAAGATGCACAAGAATCATCAACATGAGGGAAGAACTGAAGCTTCCAACCATACTAGAGAGAATTACGCATGTCAACTCTACCTTTTGTCTTAAAGTCATGAGAGACCCTACATCTCCTGCATTGCTCAGAGACAAATTATTTAGTGCTGTTAACCTGTCTCCTATATTCTCTTTATCTGTACCCCACCATTCAAGTATCATACACACCCGTCACCAAGAAAGGTAATGAGAATCTTGCTCTTCTCTAAGCTGTCACACTTGAAACAATTGCCTCCTTCATCGAAAATTTAAGATCTCACGAGCACTGTGTCTACACCGAGGGCTCAGTCCAATCCTCTACTGGACGGACTGCAGCAGCATGTAGGTTTTATTGAAATAATATTTGCACACAGACTGTCAGTGTCAGGTTAAACAACTGGCTGACCTCCACACAAGCAGAACTACAACTAGCTACCAGAACATTAAAAAACATTGGAGGAGGAATAATATTCTGTGATTCAAAGTCTGCTCTTCATGCAATCGAAAACTCCTGGAAGATTAACAGCAAGAACCTCATACTCCCAATTATTTTATGACATAATCGCTGCACACAGAGTAAAGGGTTTCGAATTTCCTTTGTATGGATACCTTCACACATAAATATAACCCATCATAATGAGACAGACATTGCAGCCAAATTAGCGTGTAACAAAGATGAAGTTGAATTAGATCTAGGTATCCCCATCTCTGCTGTCAAAACTGTATTGTTCTAAACACTTAGGCCTGATAAGAAAGAAATTACTGACTCCCAACGACCTGAAAGCACCAGTATAAAAAGCTATGATTTGTTCAGATCTGAAACCTATGTTTATGGGCAGCACAAAACATCGACCAAACTGTGCGACACAGTAGGTGCCAGGATCAGGTTGGGTTACCGTTACCTGTGGCAGGTGGCTACAGGTGACGGATCTCCCAATCCTGAGCACTCCAGGTGCAAACTCTGTGAGCAGGAACTACGGCATGATCTCCCGCACTACATCACCGAATGCCCAGTTATTAGACCTTTCAGACCAGTTGGCAAGAGGATCTGGTACCTGGTACTTTGCAATTACTTTATTCACTCTCGTGTTCTTGAAGATATCCTCATAGTGCACCCAAAATTTTTAGCATCATGTAGCTAGCTTTTTGACACATTGTACTCCCCTTCATAAAGTCTAGGGTAGCTGTACAAATGCAGATGTACCTAAATACCTAAATCTTAAAAAAATCAGATGTACCTTTATTATGTGTTAATAAAAAAAAAATTAAAACCCGTTTGAGAGTCTCCAACTATTTCCAGAGTTTCCTGCTTTAACTGCAGCTCTGGTTTCTTGTCCCTGCTGGTCTACTGATCCATCTGTGAAGTAAGTGAAGCTGTCAGATGCCAAGTTTGCTCCTATATGCATCTGTGCAATATTACGTAGCAGATGAGGATTTGTCTGGTTCTTTTTTCCTTCAAGAACCATAATCTTAAAGTCTGCTGGCAGAGATTCCTAAGAGGCTTGCATAACAAAGTCTGCATGTATTTCGTCGACACCCTTCTCAGTGACTGTGTTTGTTATATCGAATGTATTGATGGTGTTTATCGCACAATGGGTCCATCTGTTGCTATTGGAGGCTCTTCTGTCCAGAGTTAGTGCTCCAGTGATTATATCTCTAAGTGAACTGATTCTGGGTCTAGTCAATATCTTGGTCAGCATGCACGCAGCAATCCCTTTTATTCTTATTTCAATCGATGTTAGCTTGGTTTCTAGTCTTAGGTTCAGTATTTTAGTCCATCTGGGAGCTCCTGTTATGACTCGCATTGCATCATTTAGAATAACCTCAACGTTTGCCCACTGACCAGGAGAAAGAGTGAGTAAGGCAGGCGCTGCATAATCAACTAGGGAACGAACGGCGTGTATGTAAAACATTCTTACCACTTTGTGTCCCACTCCTAGACGGGGCCCTGTGATTGCTCTCATTATATTCAGTCGTGATTTTGCTTTCTCCTTCAGATATTGAATTTGCTTGTTGAATATCATTTTAGCATCTATCCACACTCCGAGATATTGATATTGTGTAACCCACTGAAGGTTAATGTCTTGAATACGTAGGTGCCTGTCTGGAGTGTTGCTGCCTTGTCTCATTGCCTTAAACTTCTGTGCAGATATTTTTATCCCTAAAATGAAGCATTCAGATGTTACTTTATCTAACGCCGCTTGTGCTTTATTTATTCGTGAAGGACCTGTAATGACTAATGCTATATCATCAGCATAGCTTACCAATTTAACCCCTTCTGCAAATGTCATGGTAACGAGGTTTTCCATAAGGATGTTAAAAAGACTAGGACTGAGGACTCCTCCTTGTGGAGTCCCATTCTCATTCAAGTGGTAATCTGACACGTGTCCTTGCAACTTTACTCTGGCATACCTGTGACTTAGGTAATCTTGAAACCATCCTATCCATATTTCCCTTTACACCTTTTTTAACTAAGGTGTGTAAAATTGCTTGTGAGCTTGCAAATAATCAATGCAGTTTTCTAGATTTCTAGATTGTTGACTGTCATTTTAAATTTTAAGTCGAAAATAATTATTCTCCGCATTCTGTTACACGTGACACAATACTAAACATTATTCAGACTCTGTTGACCAGCCCACACACTTGAAGGTGAAGGGACGACGACGTTTCGGTCCGTCCTGGACCATTCTCAAGTCGATCCTTCTAGTGTGTGGTCTAGTCAACACACTTTAGCCACGTTATTGTGACTCCTCGCCTGCATGATTCAGACTCTGTTTTCTGAGAGCCGGGACCTGAGTCCACAGTGTAGCTTTGTGTTACACCTCATGACGACACACTCTACACAAATAAAGTTTTCGTATTGAAGACACACTGATGCCCCATTTTCTGTTGCAGACGGAGCGACGTGATGGGTTGCTTGTGGGTGGCGACCTGTCTTGCTTCAGCCCTTGCTATCACTAAACCGGTAAGCTGCTGCCCTTGCTGTCACGCCCCCAGGTATGCTGTTAAACCCCCAGGTATGCTGTCACGCCCCCAGGTATGCTGTCACACTCCCTGGTATGCTGTCACAACCCCAGGCATGCTGTCACACCCCCAGGTATGCTGTCACACCCCCAGGTATGCTGTCACACACCCCAGGTATGCTGTCACGCCCCCAGGTATGCTGTCACATCCCCCAGGTATGCTGTCACACCCCCTGGTATGCTGTCACACACCCCAGGCATGCTGTCACACCCCCAGGTATGCTGTCACACCCCCAGGTATGCTGTCACACCCCCCAGGTATGCTGTCACGCCCCCAGGTATGCTGTCACGCCCCCAGGTATGCTGACACATCCCCCAGGTATGCTGTCACACCCCCAGGTATGCTGTCACACCCCCAGGTATGCTGTCACGCCCCCAGGTATGCTGTCACGCCCCCAGGTATGCTGTCACGCCCCCAGGTATGCTGTCACGCCCCCAGGTATGCTGTCACGCCCCCAGGTATGCTGTCACACCCCCAGGTATGCTGTCACGCCCCCAGGTATGCTGTCACCCCCCCAGGTATGCTGTCACACCCCCAGGTATGCTGTCACACCCCCCTGGTATGCTGTCACCCCCCAGGTATGCTGTCACACCCCCAGGTATGCTGTCACACACCCCAGGTATGCTGTCACACCCCCAGGTATGCTGTCACACCCCCAGGTATGCAGTCACACCCCCCTGGTATGCTGTCACCCCCCAGGTATGCTGTCACACCCCCAGGTATGCTGTCACACCCCCAGGTATGCTGTCACACACCCCAGGTATGCTGTCACACCCCCTGGTATGCTGTCACACCCCCAGGTATGCTGTCACACCCCCAGGTATGCTGTTAAACCCCCAGGTATGCTGTCACACCCCCAGGTATGCTGTTAAACCCCCAGGTATGCTGTCACACCCCCCAGGTATGCTATCACACCTGGTATGCTGTTATATCCCCCAGGTATGCTGTCACACCCCCAGGTATGCTGTCACATCCCCCAGGTATGCTGTCACACCCCCAGGTATGCTGTCACACACCCCAGGTATGCTGTCACACCCCCCCAGGTATGCTGTCACACCCCCAGGTATGCTGTCACACCCCCAGGTATGCTGTCACCCCCAGGTATGCTGTCACACCCCCTGGTATCTGGTATGCTGTCACATCCCCCAGGTATGCTGTCACACCCCCAGGTATGCTGTTAAACCTCCTGGTATCTGGTATGCTGTCACATCCCCAAGGTAACCAACTTCCGGCGCTGCGGCCATCTTTGAGCATCATTTCCTGCATTTCCCGTACTTTCGTACATTTCAGGATGTTGCAGGCGTGCTTTACCATTTGTGTTCCATCCACTCTCGTGCCGTGCTTCAATGTGTTTCTGTTCTATACAGTGGCGCCTGCCATGGCTGTTCAAATAGCTTACGTACAGATCACACAATAATAACAAGTTCTTGCCAACACAATTACCAGTCAGCACTAGTCCCCATCATTATATTTCTAGTGTAAGCCCTGCAAGCGGAATTGTTTTCCAATATAAGTCTCCACTAGTAAACCTATTTTTCAACCAAATTCTCCACTAGTAAAAATATTCTTTAATAAACGTCTCCATTAGTAACTTTCTTGAGTTCCTCACTAACTGCGTGTGTTGTCTCCGTCAGGTTGAAGATGACTCGCAGGAGAAGCAGGTGTTACCAGGTGAGGAGGCCTCGCCTTATGTAACATCCCGACTGTTGCCCTCCTACAGCAGTGACTCCTCAGGCTTCTGGCCCTTGCGTGGCAAGCGTCCACCCTCCGGAGACCTGACCACGGCGGGGAGGCGCACCCTGGTCATGGGCAGTGATGGGGCGTTCTGGCTAACCCGCGGCAAGAAGGCCTACCAGGGTCACCAGCCCTTCTATTGGGGCTCCAACCAAGACCTGTGGGGGGAGACGCCCTACACACGCAAGCCGGGAGAAGGGGCGGAAGAGGTCACGTCCCTCCGTCCGCCATCTCAATTTCCTACTCCTGGGGATACAAAGCAGAGCTCACGAGGCAAGCGAGACAGCGGAGGACCTTTCTGGGTCTCCCGTGGTAAGAAAGATGGCGGGCCCTTCTGGGTAGCTCGGGGCAAGCGAGTAATGGGCACCGACCTGGCTTGGGGCGCCAACCCATGGATTATGGGCATGCGCAGCCAAGATGTCGACCAGGATGACGTTATTTCATATCTAAGCTCCGACGACATTTTCTTCAGCAAGCGCGAGGGCGGAGGTCCCTTCTGGACTAGTCGCGGCAAGAAGCCAGCTGGTGGTGGGCCCGGCGGCAGCCCACCGTTGTGGGTGAGTCGTGTGGGCAAGTCGTCAGGGGACAAGACCTTCTGGGTGGCCAGGGGCAAGAAGGAGGCGCCACACACACATCCCTTCTGGATATCACGAGGCAAACGGGACGACGCCAACATCACCTCATTCTGGGTTGCCAGAGGCAA
This sequence comes from Procambarus clarkii, assembly GCF_040958095.1. NCBI lineage: Eukaryota > Metazoa > Arthropoda > Malacostraca > Decapoda > Cambaridae > Procambarus > Procambarus clarkii. The sequence continues at coordinate 35,009,850 of NC_091192.1, forward strand.
GAAGGCAGGAGAAAGTCATCCATTTTGGATTGCCAGAGGCAAGGCAGATCATGCGACACACCCGTTTTGGGAAAGAAGAGGGAAAGATGAACCAGAAGGTCATCCATTGTGGATAACTCGAGGGAAGAAAGAAGTAAAAACAAAACCATTCTGGGTGTCGAGAGAAGAGTCGGACGGGGCCCCATACTGGGTGTCTGGAGGGCGCAGGGAGGACCAGCGGCCCTCTGACGGTGGTGGTGTCCCCGTCCCACGGACAGTGGCACGTGACAGTCACGAGGACCCCGTCATGGCGTACCTGCTACAGGTACTAGCAGAGGGACAGAATGACACCGTGCCGGAGGACGCCCGCAGCAAGACCTGGCTGTAGGATGACCTCCTTCACCGAGGGACTGGTAGCTCTCAGGGCCGCCATCCACATACCATCATCAGCACCCACTCTTGTCCACCTCTTGCCTCATTAACATATCTGTAAATGCTGAAGACCTTCCTCCCGCACCAGGGGGCCAGGAGGCGGTGTGGCCACCTGGCACCTTGGGCTAGGTGAGGTCATTATCAGGATAAAGTGCTAAGCCTGTGTGATTATATAGGACCTTTGACTAGTCTGTAGAGACCAATAGGGAATTGGAACCTGTAGTTACATGACCCTGGAGCTAAATCCCGAGCTGTGCCCCAGGGGTCTAGAATGCGTGGACCTGTGGCAGGACCTGCCGGCGAGGTGATGGGACTACACACTGCAAGACCAGAGGGGACTAAGCTTAGCGGTTGCCAGATGAGGCAACCTCAGTATTTATGTAATAAATAAACAAACAATTAAAGCTGGTTTTATTCTCAGGTATGGAAGCGTGTTTGTTTTCATGTCAATTAATGAGAGGAGATAACATGTCCTTTTCGAGATTGTGTATGCCAAAGCTGGACTTGGGTCATGACTTATTTGATCATAACTTGATCAGTTAGATTATTGCTTCTATTGGCCCACGGGCTACCATATTCACTCCAATTCGGCTAAGCTGTAATTTCTGCAGAAATTTGTCCAATAGCCATATGAAAACCTTCAATTATATTTTGAAAACAAATCTTATATTTGTTGCGAGGATACTGAGCAGCCGTGGAGCTGTGATGTTCAGTGTTCTGTGAGTGTATCTCTACTCCTCACTGGGTCTGTTCTCTATTATCTATCACATCTTTCACTCCAGAATGTTGTTATTCTGTTGTACATATCTAGGACCACATCGTCGATAACTTTCACGTAGATTTATCACTTCCTGCATCTGCTTACCAGAGAGAACACCGAGCGCCTTGAGACGGTCTCGATAATTAAGGTTTGACCCCTCGAGGGGTCACCAGAGTTTACTACAGCAACATTTGCATCATAGAGTCTACTGAACAGTTATGGGATTTAGGTGTTTATCCTCCCTGCTTTCCCCCTCTCCCTATTCTCTCGGAAAATGTATTATTAAAAACCACAAACAATTGTATGGGTCACTTGAAGAATATATTATGACCACTAAGTGCTCAACCCGTTCTCGCAAATTCGTAAAGTCAATATTGACTTATTAACTACGTGCATAGGTGATATACTAAACATAATAGATACCCTTAAAAAGATTCATAGAAAACACCGACCTTACCTAACCTTGTTAGTATCTTAAGATAAGCATCTTATTGCTTCATAATTACAATTATTACTTAACCTATACCTATTATAGGTTAGGTAATAATTGTAATTACGAAGCAATAAGATGCTTATCTTAACATACTAAGTAGGTTAGGTAAGGTCGGTGTTTTCTATGAATCTTTTTAAGGGTATCTATTATGTTAAGTATGTCACCTATGCACATATTTAATAAGTCAATATTGACTTATTAAAGGGAAGGGAAGTGCTCAAGGGAAGTCACGTCATATATTTCACCTTTTAACTCCATGAAAGTTGCATGGGGGATATCTATGAATTATAATATTTCTTAAAGCATTTAACTTAGGCCTCCCTTGATCAGCCTACGGACCCATTATCCCCTGGCAATTTGGGTGAAACTTGCCCCAAGTATCTGGTCTTTAATTTTGGACAGACAAAAAATAAATGTCTGTCTGATAAATGATATTTCTCTAATTTATCTAATGATAAATTATCTCTTCAGTATACTATTAGGGTACCCGGCAGGTACCAGGGTATCCGGCAGGTCCCAGGGTACCCGGCAGGTCCCAGGGTACCCGGCAGGTACCAGGGTACCCGGCAGGTACCAGGGTATCCGGCAGGTCCCAGGGTATCCGGCAGGTCCCAGGGTACCCGGCAGGTACCAGGGTACCCGGCAGGTCCCAGGGTACCCGGCAGGTCCCAAGGTACCCGACAGGTCCCAGGGTACCCGACAGATCATAGGGTACCCGGCAGGTCCCAGAGTACCCGACAGGTCCCAGGGTACCCGACAGGTCATAGGGTACCCGGTAGGTCCCAGGATAATCTCTCTCTTCCCCTTGTTTTTTCACCTCTCTTCTTTTCCACATTTGCCTGACCCCTTCATCTCTCCTAATTTCTCCCTATCACCATCTCTGTACTCTCCTCTCCACTTCAACCCTGGTTATCTTCTTTCCTCCTTTTCCACCCTTTCCCACTCTTCACTCCATGACTCCCATGTCCCTGGCTCCCACTCCATCCCACTCAATAAGTACTGAAACTGCTGAATGGGTCTTTGAGATGTTCTATTTATTTTTATTTTGTTTTTCTTCTTCTCTGTTTTGAACTCCACGGCAATCACACGACATATTTCACTATATGATCGACTCCATGAAAATAGCATTGGAGGAGGGGGGGGGGGGCAATCTTTATTTGTAAATATTTCTTAAAGCATTTAACTTAAGTGTAACTCGACCAGCCTATGTCTATCTCGCACCCCAGACTATTCTCCCTGCAAATTTGGATGAGAGTTCAGAGACTCTGGCCTCCAATATTTGACAGACATTCTCTCTCTCGCAGTACAGCCCCGCAGTATAGATAATAAGAGACCCCCCTAGAGCCGCCAGCTCCTCTCCCTGCGCTTCAGTGTGGCGATACAGAGAGGAAACACACACACACACACACGGCTGCCATAGTGCCTGGTGCCTGCCCGCCATCTGAGCAGCTGGAGGAACGCGACAATCTGTGACAACTAACCTTGCATGTAACCAATGTCGTAACCCATTTTATTTAATGATTTAAATAAAATTAACTAATATATTACAAATATATAGAGGTAGCAGGAGACAATATGAGAGTGTACGTGGGTGCAACACAAGACTTCTCCGGATGCTACATATCCTCTTCTTCCAGGCCGAGGGACCCTACAATCATAACCAGAGGTGGTACCCTTTATATATATTATATATTATATATATATATATATATATATATATATATATATATATATATATATATATATATATATATACACACACACACACACACACACACACACACACACACATACTAGCTGTACCCGGCCACGCATTGCTTTGGCTCAGCAACCTTTCCCCGTCTCCTCGTCCTCCCCACCATTCCCCCCCCCTCCCCCGTCCCTTTGTCCTCCCAACCATCCCCCACTCCACCGTCCCCCTCGTCCTCCCCCACTCCCCCGTCCCCTCGTCCTCCCCACCATTTCCCATCCGATGCAGTCCCAAATGCTCTGATGTTCCCATCAGAAAATTGAGAACATCAAATGATCTGATGTTTCCATCACTGAAATATAAGAAAAAGTTAAAAAAAAAAACGAAATAAAAAACAGGACAAAATAAAAACATAAACTATACTGATGAAATGAACGGTATGGTAAGGAACACAGCTTAATTCCAATGTTGTAACAAGCGGAAAATAGAGACATTTACGGTTTGTGTTTCCAGGGGGCCGGGTACCATGCAGACCTTATGTACTTGAATAAGGTATAGATTGAACAATTATTTACTTCATCAGGAAAGGAGTTTCATATATTGGATCCCTCTATATACACCGAGTGTTGCACACATCTAGTCTGGCTGGGAATACCAGAGAGACATTTATTTCCTGAGTGATGTTCATTGTTTTATTAAAGTCCTTTTATTAGAGTTCAAAAACAGGATTATAATTTAGGCATAAGTATTGTAAGTGCACAAGAGAAAGTGTGGAGTGTATGTTCAGCATCTTCAAGGAGTTGAACAGAGGGAATATGTGCTGTCTGAACTCAGAATTTGTGATAGTTCTGATAGCTGATTCTTGGTGCGTGATGATGGGCTATTGAGGCAATATGTGAAGGGCTGAACCCCCTCACACAGACCCTGTAAGTTAAATATATTAACAAGCAGTACTGTGTGTAGAGAGAGCAGCAAGAGACACAGTATCTCATATTTTAAACCAACAGTTTTAGATATTTTTTTTTGTTAGCCTATATCTTGAATGTGGGTTCTTAAGTTTGTCTAAAAACTTGACCTCAGTTTTAAAAGTGAGCTTTTAAAACTGAGCCTCGGCCTCACACGTGTGGGGTACGGTGGTTCGAGTCTCCCAGAGCCCAGGTCAATGGCCCTTTACTTTTACTAGTAATATTTACACTGTCTAATCGAAGGTGTGTTTGTGTGATTATTTGTTTCCAGATAAAAAGTAGTTGGTCTCTTTAATGTTTAGTGTGAGCGTGACAATCTGTGGGTTGGTACAAGAATTCAACCAACTACGAACCACTTATTTTGATGAAAGGGAGCAGTAGAGCAACAGAAGTACACTTACATCGCATCAGGCTTGGATACCCATGTGCATGGGAAATAGACTTACAGGTTCCGGAAGATGAGAGGAAATGTCAGCACTGTGGAGAAATGCCCGATAGACCACTGGAACATTATCTAACACAGTGCACAGTTACAAACCCATTAAGATTTCAACTTAGATTCAACAGAGCAGAAGAAATTGTTAATTAAACACATGGGGCAAAATCTTACTGAAGCGACCAAACGAGTCATAACTACTCATACTCCGCCCAAGTAAAACAGAAACAAGCAACACTTAGTGGGCCAGCCAGAGGCTTAGGGCCCGCGCAGGAATATCCCTGCAAAAAAAAAAAAAAAAAAAACACTGGGAAAGATCTTTATGTTTCTGTTACGATAATGAAAGAGCGTTCAGTATCAAGTGCTTTTAATAGCACATTTACGCCATCAAAATGTTTATTGAGTGATGTGTCATTCTGGTTAAATACTGATACGATAATGTTAGACTTAAGTTTGGATTTCTCCTGGTTGTCCATGTGGTAACTGCAGCAGTCACTATCAATGTCCTGGTTACTAAACATATATGTCCGCAGATTTAGTTCAGAGTCAATGTCAGGCTGCATTGAGAATGTACCAGTAAAGAGTACACAAATATGAGTATGTGTAGAGAGTATACTGTATGAGGGAAGTGTATGGTAGAGTATATCCTGCTACAGTTTCAGTTACCCTCTAAATAAACTAAATGGAACAAAATTTTTGAAAAATGGAACATTTTTTTTTTTTTTTTTTTTTTAGATATATACAAGAGCTGTACAAGAATGTAACAACTCTTGTATATATCTAAAAAAAAAAAAAAAAAAAAAAAAGGTAAAAATTGAGTAACATTTTATAATACACAAAATGTTTTAATATCGTGAGTGGAGGCTTACTGGCTCTCAGTTATGTCAACGTCAACAAAGAATGTCGTTAGCTGCAGGTGACTTTTTATTTCACATAAATTGCCTGCGCAGGTTTACTTAGCAATGATCGTTCCGTTGGTGGCTTATCTTGAGATGATTTCGAGGCTTACATCCCCGCGGCCCGGTCCTCCACCAGGCCTCCTTTGTATTACACCCCCTCCCCCCCCCCCAGGAAGCAGCCCGTAGCAGCTGTCTAACTCCCAGGTATCTATTTACTGCAAAGTGAACAGAGGCAACAGGGTGAAAGAAACTATGCCCATTTGTTTCCGCCTCCACCGGAGATCGAACCCGGAACATCAGGACTACGAATCCAAAGCGCTGTCCACTCAGCTGTCAGGTCCAGCGTAGTACTGCTGGACTTGGGCTTCCTTTGCAAATTTGATGCATTGTTTTGAAGCGGGACGGACGCGTCCCGCTTCATCCGTCTCGCTTTTGAAGCGGGACGGACGCGTCCCGCTTCATCCGTCTCGCTTTTGAAGCGGGACAGACGGACGCGTCCCGCTTCATCCGTCTCGCTTTTGAAGCGGAACAGACGGACGCGTCCCGCTTCATCCGTCTCGCTTTTGAAGCGGGACAGACGGACGCGTCCCGCTTCATCCGTCTCGCTTTTGAAGCGGGACGGACGGACGCGTCCCGCTTCATCCGTCTCGCTTTTGAAGCGGGACAGACGGACGCGTCCCGCTTCATCCGTCTCGCTTTTGAAGCGGGACAGACGGACGCGTCCCGCTTCATCCGTCTCGCTTTTGAAGCGGGACGGACGGACGCGTCCCGCTTCATCCGTCTCGCTTTTGAAGCGGGACGGACCCGCGTCCCGTTAAGTAGTCATTAATGTGGAGGTTGGGTTTTTGACTCACAGTTTGTCGAATGAGGTCATACTTAGCAGTGGAATCAGCTAATTTTCAAAGGCCCATTGTAACTCACTCAGGGGAACAACAGCTTCTAGTCAACACCGTTGGTTGAAAGTGACCGATGTTACGTAGTAAACATTATTTAACGTGGGTCATTTTCCACCAACGGTGCCCCACTGGGGTCACGTTCAACAAGCCACAATGTAGGGCAGAAAATCGGCGATGCCTAGACTACTTAAGTTAGTCATGCTTCTGGAAAAAACTATTCAGTAATAATGGGGGACCTTTAAAAGGCCGCCGGCTATTTGTTCCCGTTGAAGCTACTACACATGAAGGTTCTGAGACAAGAAACAGTATCAGAAGTCCGCAATTAAACGTTAAATTAAATTAAACGTTAAGCCAGCCAATTTGAGAAGTATCCCATAAAATTTTACTCTGAATTCTTTCAAGCCTCGTTTTCTGTAACATGTTTTAAAGAAAACTATCAACTATTACCATAGACTAACACATAACTTCAGACAAGTTCACTAATCCTTTTATTTAATTCGAATCATATGTGATTTATTTTGTAGTGCGTTTTGCTAGGTTCAGTGACATTAATGGGTGACAGACCTATGGGACGCTGCAATATTCAGATGCAGGATATTATAACAATATAATTTCCCACTGCGTAGATCAGCTAAGTTTTGTACAGACAATAAGCGTATACCTGACCTATGGGCAAATATGTAGTAGGGTGGGAGGGTGGATATGGAGGTTGTTTATCATGGTGGGTGGGTGTGAGGGGGGTGGGTGGGTGTGAGGGGGGTGGGCGGGTGTGAGGAGGGGTGGGTGTGATAAATTACAGATACTGAGGTATGGTAAAAATTAAACACATACGAAACACAGGGTACAAGACAAAATCAGAGCTCATCACAGAATGTGAAAGAACATACAAAGGATCTGGGAATAATGACGTCTAAGGACTTAACGATTATGGAACATAACCCAGCATAAATAGCTCGTCCGCCAGGAAAATGATAGGACGGATTCTGTGAACATTCAAATCCAGGGGCTCCTTCAGTTCCCATTATTTGTGTTTCCCGCCTGGAGTACTGCTCGGTACTCGCTTCCCCGCTCACAGCTTTCAGAGAGCTTTCTGTATTTCAGAGAGCTTTCTGAAACACAGTGAATACAGACCACATAAACGGCACGCATAGACACGATACAACACCTATATTATTGGGACCGTCTTACAGCTCTTATATGTACTCTCTGGAAAGAAGATGAGAGGCGGTTCAAATAATACATATATACATGACGATACTGGAAGGCCAGGTTCCTAATACGTACAGAAAAAATAACAAACTGGAGCGAAATATATGGTAGGAAATGCTTAATAGACCCCCTGAAGAGTAGAGGTGCCATAGACACAATCAGAGAACACTGAACACCAGACATCCACAGCTTTACAGGACACTCCCACCAAACATAAGAAATATTACCGGAACAAAAGTGAACATATCCAAGAAAAAATAAATATGACATGTTCCTCCAGCAAGACATAACGGATCAACCATGGGAAATAGACTTACAGGTTCCGGAATCTGAGAGGAAATGTCAACACTGGAGAAATGCCCGACAGACCACTGGACATTATCTAACACAGTGCACAGTTACAAACCCATTAAGATTTCAACTTAGATTGAACAGAGCAGAAGAAGTTGTTAAACACGTGGGACAAAATCTTACTGAAGCGACCATACGAGTCATAAATACTCATACTCCGCCTAAGTAACGCAGAAACAAGCAACACTTAGTGGGCCAGCCAGAGGCTTAGGGCCCGCGCAGGAATTTACCTGGAGAGGAAAAAAAACAAAAAAAAGTTGCAGTGAGAACGTGGGCCTGCGAGCTGCTCCAAGCAACAGCCTGTTAGACCAAGTTATCACAAGTCGAATCTGGCCCCCGACCTGGTTTGGGGGCTAGGAAAGTTTTCCAGAACCCGCTCCGGGCATCCTCCAGGTATATTCCCGGTATACTCCGGATTGGGTTAGTACCAGATTCTGGGAGTTCTTCTACTCCCCAAGCCCGGCCCGAGGCCAGGCTTGACTTGTGAGAGTTTGGTCCACCAGGCTGTTGCTTGGAGCGGCCCGCAGGCCCACATACCCACCACAGCCCGGTTGGTCCGGCACTCCTTGGAGGAAACAGTCTAGGTTCCTCTTGAAAATGTCCACGGTTGTTCCGGCAATATTTCTTATGCTCGCTGGGAGGACGTTGAACAACCGCGGACCTCTGATGTTTATACAGTGTTCTCTGATTGTGCCTATGGCACCTCTGCTCTTCACTGGTTCTATTCTGCATTTTCTTCCATATCGTTCACTCCAGTACGTTGTTATTTTACTGTGTAGATTTGGGACCTGGCCCTCCAGTACTAGTATTTTCCATGTGTATCTCTGTATTCCCTCTATTTCAGCAATCTCTCCTGCTCTGAAGGGGGAAGTGAGTACTGAGTACTCAAAACGGGACAACACAAATGATTTGAAGAGTACAACCATTGTGATGGGATCCCTGGATTTGAAAGTTCTCGTAATCCAGCCTATCATTTTTCTGGCTGACGCAATATTTGCTTGCTTATGCTCCCTAAACGTTAGGTCGTCAGACATCATTATTCCCAAATCCTTGACATGCTGTTTTCCTACTATGGGCAGATTCGATTGTGTTTTGTACCCTGTATTATGTTTCAGATCCTCATTTTTGCCGTATCTGAGTACCTGAAATTTATCACTGTTAAACATCATGTTATTTTCTGCTGCACAATCGAAAACTTTGTTAATATCTGTTTGTAGTTTTTTAATGTCTTCAGCAGAGGTAATTTTCATGCTGATTTTTGTGTCATCTGCAAAGGATGACACGAAGCTGTGACGTGTATTTTTGTCTATATCAGATATGAGAATAAGGAACAGCAGTGGTGCAAGGACTGTACCCTGAGGTACAGAGATTTTAACTGCGCTCGGACTCGATTTTATTTGATTGACTGTTATCCTTTGTGTTCTGTTCAACAGGAAATTGAGTATCCAGCGTCCCACTTTACCAGTTATACCCAATGACCTCTTCTTGTCTGCTATCACTCCATGGTCACAATTGTCGAATGCCTTTGTAAGATCTGTGTATACAACATCTGCATTCTGTTTTTCTTCTAATGCCTCAGTGATTTTGTCGTAATGGTCAAGTAGCTGTGAGAGGCATAATCTTACCGCTCTAAATCCATGTTGGCCTGGGTTGTGGAGGTCATTGGTTTCAATGAATCTAGTGACCTGACTCCTAATCACTCTCTCAAATACTTTTCTTATGTGGGACGTTAGTGGAACTGGTCTATAATTCTTTGCCAATGCTTTGCTCCCTCCCTTGTGTAGATGGGCAATGTCTGCTGCTTTAAGCGCATCTGGTATCTCCCCCGTGTCCAAGCTCTTCCTCCACACTATACTGAGTGCCTGTGCTACTGGCACTTTGTATTTCTTTATAAATATTGAATTCCATGAGTCTGGACCTGGGGCCGAGTGCATGGGCATATTGTCAATTTCTCTTTCAAAATCTGCTACGCTCGTGTTGATATCAGTTATATTTACAGGTGTTTGGATATCACGCATAAAGATATCCGTATCTTCCACTTTCATTCTGTGTATCGGAGTGCTAAACATGTCCTCATACTGCTTTTTTTAGGATTTCGCTAATTTCTTTGTCATCCTCCGTGTATGAACCTTCACTAATACGAATAGGTCTAATACTGGCAGTGGTTTTTGCTCTTGATTTAGCATATGTGAAGAAATATTTTGGGTTTTTCTTTATTTCGTTAATTGCTTTCCGTTCTAGTTGTCTTTCTTCAGTCTGATAGGAATGCTTCAGTCTCTGTTCGATTTCTTCAATCTCCCTGTTTAAATTATTCCTTCTTTGTATGGAGAGTCGTGTCTGCTTAAGCATTTCCGTTAATTTCTTCCTTCTTTTGTAATGTCGTCTGCGTTCTCTTTCTACATTGGACCTCTTTCTGGCTTTCCTCAAAGGAACATGTTTCAGACAGACTTCATATGCTTCAGAAGTCAGTTTTTCTATTCCTTGTGTAGGATTTTTATTTCTTAGAACATTTTCCCATTGAATGTTTGTAAGTTCCCTGTTTATTTTCTCCCAGTCTATCCTCTTATTATTAAAATTGAATTTATTGAATAGCCCTTCTCGCTTATTGTTTCTCTTGGGCCTACTACCGTTATTAATGTTAGTTTGCACTTCAATGAGCTTGTGGTCCGAGTACGTAGTGTCTGAGACAATAATGTCTCTGATTAGCTCATTATTGTTCGTGAAAATCAGGTCCAGCGTGTTTTCGTTCCTAGTTGGTTCTGTAATCTGCTGACTGAGCGAGAATTTGTCACAGAATCTCAGTAGTTCTCTGACCTGTGGTTGGTTATTTCCAGGTTGATTTCCTGCTATAATGTTATTGTTTACTATTCTCCATTGTAAACTGGGTAGATTGAAGTCTCCGAGGAAGATGATGTCTGGTACTGGGTTTGCTAGGTTATCAAGGGTATTCTCTATTTTGTGGATCTGTTCAGTGAATTCCTCAACTGTTGCATCTGGTGGTTTGTATATTAAAATAAGTAAATTTATATTTTCTACCTTGATTCCAAGTACCTCTACCACCTCATTGGTCGAGTTCAGGAGCTCTGTGCATGCCAGCTCCTCATTAATATACAGACCTTTCAAACCTTTCAGATGAAATCTTATGTTACAGATGCAACACTTGACGCCTACAGTTCGTCTTCCAAATACTCCCGAACACTCGCCACACACCTCCATTGTCTGATGTATTGTATTGTATTTGTGTTTCACTGTATGGATCACTTGCTGATTTCAGTAATTTTACTATTTACAATATTATATTTATATATTTATAATATTTTATGTATACCGTATATTTGTAATATTATATGTTACTTTGTTCAAACTTTACGGCTAGATACTTAGCGTGGGGTAGCGAAGATACTTACCTAATTGTTTTCACCTAATTGTGTTTGCGGGGGTTGAGCTCTGGCTCTTTGGTCCCGCCTCTCAACTGTCAATCAACTGGTGTACAGATTCCTGAGCCTACTGGGCTCTATCATATCTACATTTGAAACTGTGTATGGAGTCAGTCAGATGTCCCAGGATGCATGCCACCAGTTTCCAGTTATTTGATTTATAAAACTGATTTATTATTTGCTTGTATTATTACAAGGAATTCTCTGCCTAACTTCCGACTTGCAGTGGTATTCACTCACTCTATTACTATCCTAGATCCACATATGGCCGGAGTATGCCACTCCGGGCATACTCCAGGTATACTCCGGGCATACTCCAGGCATACTCCGGGTATAGTTAGACCAGGAAAGGCAGGCCGTAAGGACAGGAGCAGCAGGAGGCAGCATCATGGGCTGACCTTCACTAACAAAACACCTCCAAGTCACACCCAATAAAGTAAGCCTATGGCAGAAAGTAGTCCCATTGTACAACAAAATATGCCAGGGGGTAGCCACCAAAACAGGCCTGTGTTGCACCCATTAAAAACGGACCAGTAGCACAAACAGGCCTATAGAACACCAACAGAACAAGTCTATGGCATACCATATAATGAGCCATCAAAGAAACAAAATACACAGTTCAGATAGTAAAACAACTCACAAACATCACCACTAAAGCCTAAACAAGGACACATGGAGAGAGAGAGAGAGAGAGAGAGAGAGAGAGAGAGAGAGAGAGAGAGAGAGAGAGAGAGAGAGAGAGAGAGAGAGAGAGAGAGAGAGAGAGAGAGAGAGTGACAGAGAGAGAGACAGAGAGAGAGAGAGAGAGAGAGAGAGAGAGAGAGAGAGAGAGAGAGAGAGAGAGAGAGAGAGAGAGAGAGAGAGAGAGAGAGAGAGAGAGACAGAGAGAGAGAGAGAGAGAGAGAGAGAGTGAGACAGAGAGAGAGAGAGAGAGACAGAGAGAGAGAGAGAGACGCCAGGCACCCTGAACAAAATGCGGGGAGCGGCGGGCCACATCCCTCCCGGTGTCAACAAAGCAGCTGAGATAATTTGACTAATGGCATCCTATCCCTTCGGCATTATGGCGGCTCCAGTCCTATTGTGGTCCAGTCTCACACTCACACACACACACACACACACACACACTCACACACACACACACACACACGCACACACACACACACACACACACACACACACACACACACACACACACACACACACTTCTCTATTTCAAACTCAATCTGCTCTTTTTATTCTCTCCATCTACGCTTTCCTTGTAAGTTGCTCGTACAAGTTAGTGGTTCAGTTGTGAAAGTTCGTCACAACCTAAGTTTTTGGTTCTGATGTGTATATTACTTCCCTACAACATACAACTCGTGTATATTACCTGCCACAGCCTCGAGGTAACCCCCCCCCCTAGATCACACTAGTATCCCCCCCCTCCACCATAGCCGACGTATATAAACATCAAAACAATCTTGACAGACCAACATACTTAGGTAAATTGTAGTGAAGCTGGCCCGGCCCAACCATAAATATAAGAGAAAACGGCGCCGGCCAGATTTATTTACCGGGTGGACTATAATATTCATCCCGGTGTCCTCTTGCCCAATACCCGGCTTTACCTGGTGCTTCCCGGTACCGGGTGTCTCCCTCCTCCCCTCCACACCAGCACGAGGGCGAGGAATAACACGTGACGGAGCCATTTAGCAAGAGCAATAAGACAGAGATTACGGCAGCTCCACATTCTTCACGGCTTACCTGGAGAAGCAGAGCCGGCGCTGCAGGTGTGGCGGCAGGTGTGTGGCGGCAGGTGTGTGGCGGCAGGTGTGTGGCGGCAGGTGTGGCAAGAGCTCCTCAAGCTACTTTACTCGTCCAAACCTGTACCGAATGTTGTTTGATTCTTATTCCGTTGAACACATATATTAACATGGACGTACACAAACAGTTATGTACACAAATGAGTGTACACAGAAGCCTGGTTAGCAAGCGTGCGTGCACACACACACACACACACACACACACACACACACACACACACACACACACACACACACACACACACACACATAATCTACCTACCTACCCAAGCCCTACCCCCAGACCTTCCTACCTACCTTCCAAGATGCCCAGCCCCCATTCACCCCCCAGACCCCCAGAGAAAGGGTAAACTCTGGTGCCAGAGTTTCCATGAAGAATCTCAAGGTTTGGTACACTAATGCTGCTGGGGCATCTAATAAAGCAGAAGAGGTAAAAGAAAGAGTGAGGCAGATCCTGACATAGTTGCAATAGTGGAAACTAAAATAAATGGCATGATCTCGTATACAATCTTTCCAGAGGGGTACCAGGTGATAAGAAAAGAGAGGACACAGAGACAAGGGGGGGGGGGGGGGAGGAGTGGCACTCCTAATAAAGCGGAAATGGAAGTTTGAAGACCTGGGAAATATGGTTACCAATGAGAGCACAAGCTTCATACATGGAACTCTGACAGTAGATGGGAGGAAGATTGTGATCTGCATATTTCTGGACTGCCAAAAAGCCTTTGATACAGTACCGCACATGAGACTGCTGTTCAAGCTCGAGAGGCAGGCGGGGGTGGGGGGAAAGGTCCTAGCATGGATAAGGAACTACCTAACAGGAAGGAGCCAAAGAGTTACGGTAAGGGGGCGAGAAGTCGGACTAACGAACAGTAACAAGTGGAGTACCACAAGGATCGGTGCTGGAACCAATTCAATTTCTAATATGTTAACGACATGTTTAAAGGAGTAGAGTCCTAACTGTCAATATTCGCGGATGACCCAAAGTTGAAAAGAGGTGTAACAGATGAGGATTGTAGGATCCTCTAAGAGGACTTGAACAGGTTACAGAGGTGGTCAGAGAAATGGCTACTGGAGTTCAACACGAGCAAATGTAAAGTTATGGAAATGGGACTAGGTGATAGGAGACCAAAAGGACAATACACAATGAAGGGGAACTGGCTACCTGTGATGACCCGAGAAAGAGACCTGGGCGAGGACGTAACACCTAATCTATTTCCTGAAACAGTTAAGCAAATCCCAGCTGTGTCTGGGTACAAGTGACAGGATGAACAACCAAGCGGGTTTTCTTCCTATTGGGGAGTGTTGTACATACTGCTATGGCGGTGTGTCCACTCACAGGATGAGTGGCGCTGCCCAATACTGTCACTATGGCGGTGTGTCCACTCACAGGATGAGTGGCGCTGCCCAATACTGTCACTATGGCGGTGTGTCCACTCACAGGATGAGTGACGCTGCCCAATACTGTCACTATGGCGGTGTGTCCACTCACAAGATGAGTGGCTCTGCCCAATACTGTCACTATGGCGGTGTGTCCACTCACAGGATGAGTGGCGCTGCCCAATACTGTCACTATGGCGGTGTGTCCACTCACAGGATGAGTGACGCTGCCCAATACTGTCACTATGGCGGTGTGTCCACTCACAAGATGAGTGGCTCTGCCCAATACTGTCACTATGGCGGTGTGTCCACTCACAAGATGAGTGGCGCTGCCCAATACTGTCACTATGGCGGTGTGTCCACTCACAGGATCAGTGGCGCTGCCCAATACTGTCACTATGGCGGTGTGTCCACTCACAGGATGAGTGACGCTGCCCAATACTGTCACTATGGCGGTGTGTCCACTCACAAGATGAGTGGCTCTGCCCAACACTGTCACTATGGCGGTGTGTCCACTCACAAGATGAGTGGCGCTGCCCAATACTGTCACTATGGCGGTGTGTCCACTCACAGGATGAGTGACGCTGCCCAATACTGTCACTATGGCGGTGTGTCCACTCACAAGATGAGTGGCTCTGCCCAATACTGTCACTATGGCGGTGTGTCCACTCACAAGATGAGTGGCGCTGCCCAATACTGTCACTATGGCGGTGTGTCCACTCACAGGATGAGTGACGCTGCCCAATACTGTCACTATGGCGGTGTGTCCACTCACAAGATGAGTGGCGCTGCCCAATACTGTCACTATGGCGGTGTGTCCACTCACAGGATGAGTGACGCTACCCAATACTGTCACTATGGCGGTGTGTCCACTCACAGGATGAGTGACGCTGCCCAATACTGTCACTATGGCGGTGTGTCCACTCACAAGATGAGTGGCGCTGCCCAATACTGTCACTATGGCGGTGTGTCCACTCACAGGATGAGTGGCGCTGCCCTATAAACTCGCTCCTCGGGGCAAAATTGAAAAAAAAGGAACTAATACATATACGACCATAACGATTATTGTATGTACGAATGTACATACAAACGGGTATGGCCACATATATAAATACATATACATAAAGAGTATACATGAGCCCGGAAGTGCAAAGTACACATGTGTAAATATGTGTAAAACCTGACTAATTGTCGTGAGGGTGATAACACCAGGGGGGGGAGGCCCGAGGCCCCTAGTGTATACTAATGATTCTACATGCACTCACAACCTGCTGCGTGGTGGCTGTGGGGGCTGTGGTGACTGTGGTGCTGTGGTGGCTGTGGTGACTGTGGTGCTGTGGGGGCTGTGGTGCAGCCATCACAGTCTGTGAGAGTTACACTGGTGGTCAACAGTCTCAGCTTCACCAGGAAATATAATAAAGAAATATAAGATTGAGAAATTTCAACGCAGCAGATATGGAGATCTCGGTGGCGGGGCCCTGAGAGCCAGATCTTACTCGCAGTATACACTGATATATATAATTCACCCTGATGCCTCTGTTAACCTAGCAGAAAATAGGTACTTGAGAGTTAGACAGCTGTTACGGGCTGCTTACTGTGTGTGTGTGTATGTGTGTGTGTGTGTGTGTGTGCGCGCGCGTGTGTATTCACCTATTTGTGTTCGGGGGGTTGAGCTATGCTCTTTCGGCCCGCCTCTCAACTATCAATCAACTGTTTACTAACTACTATTTTGTCCCCCACACCACACACACACACACACACACACACACACACACACACACACACACACACACACACACACACACACCAGGAAGCAGCCCGTGACAGCTGACTAACTTCCAGGTACCTATTTACTGCTAGGTAACAGGGGCATTCAGGGTGAAAGAAACTTTGCCCATTTGTTTCTGCCGGGTGCGGGAATCGAACCCGCGCCACAGAATTACAAGTACTGCGCGCTATCCACCAGGCTACCGGGGCCCTGACACACACACACTGTGTGTGTGTGTTCTCACGTAGTTGTACTTACCTAATTGTGCTTGCCGGAGTTGAGCTCTGGCCCTTTGATCCCGCCTCTAAGCTGTAAATCAACTGGTGTACAGATTCCTGAGCCTACTGGGCTCTATCATATCTACATTTGAAACTGTGTATGGAGTCAGTCTACACCACATCACTGCCTAATGCATTCCACCTGTTAACTACTCTGACACTGAAAAATGTGTCTGTAATGTAATGTTCTTTGTAATGTCTCTGTGGTTCATTTGGGTAGTTAGTTTCCACCTGTGTCCCCTTGTTTGTGTTCCACCCGTGCTAATGATTTTGTCTTTGTCCACCCTGTCAATTCCCCTGAGAATTTTGTAGGTGGTTATCATGTCTCCCCTTACTCTTATGTTTTACAGGGACGTGAGGTTCAGCTCCTTCAGCCTTTCCTCATAGCTCATACCTCTCAGTTCCGGGAACTGTGTGTGTACTCACCTATTTGTGTCTGCAGGATCGAGCATTGACTCTTGGATCCCGCCTTTCGAGCATCGGTTGTTTACAGCAATGACTCCTGTCCCATTTCCCTATCATACCTGGTTTTAAAATTATGAATAGTATTTGCTTCCACAACCTGTTCCTGAAGTGCATTCCATTTCCCCACTACTCTCACGCTAAAAGAAAACTTCCTAACATCTCTGTGACTCATCTGAGTTTCAAGCTTCCATCCATGTCCCCTCGTTCTGTTACTATTCCGTGTGAACATTTCGTCTATGTCCACACTGTCAATCCCTCTGAGTATCTTATACGCTCCTATCATGTCCCCCTCTCCCTTCTTCTTTCTAGTGTCTTAAGGCACAGTTCCTTCAGGCGCCCTTCATACCCCATCCCTCGTAGCTCTGGGACGAGTCTCGTTGCAAACTTCCGAGCCTTTTCCAGTTTCCTTATGTGCTTCTTCAGATGGGGACTCCATGATGAGGCGGCATACTCTAAGACTGGCCTCACGTAGGCAGTGTAAAGCGCCCTAAATGCCTCTTTACTTAGGTTTCTGAATGATGTTCTAACTTTTGCCAGTGTAGAGTACGGTGCTGTCGTTATCCTATTTGTATGTGCCTCAGGAGATAGATTAGGTGTTACGTCAACGCCCAGGTCTCTTTCACGCGTCGTTACAGGTAGGCAGTTCCCTTCATTGAGTATTGTCCCTTTGGTCTCGTATCACCTAGTCCCATTTCCATAACTTTACATTTGCTCGTGTTGAACTCCAGTAGCCATTTCTCTGGCCATCTCTGCAACCTGTTCCAGTCCTCTTGAATAATCCTACAATCATCATCTATCACAACTCTTTTCATCAACTTTGCATCATCCGCAAACATTGACATGAACGACTCTACTCCTGTAAACATGTCGTTAACATATATTAGAAATAGAATTGGTCCCAGCACTGATCCTTGAGGTACTCCACTCGTTACGGTTCGCCAGTCCGACTTCTCGCCCCTTACCGTAACTCTTTGGTTCCTTCCTGTTAGGTAGTTCCTTATCCATGCTAGGGCCTTTCCTCCCACCCCCGCCTGCCTCTCGAGTTTGAACAGCAGTCTCATGTGCGGTACTGTATCAAAGGCTTTTTGGCAGTCCAGAAATATGCAGTCTGCCCAACCTTCTCTGTCCTGTCTTATGTTCGTTATTTTATCATAGAATTCCAAAAGGTTTGTTAGGCACGATTTCCCTTTCCAGAACCCATGTTGATGTTTGTTCACAAACCTAACGTTCTCCAGGTGTGCAACCAGTCGTAGCCTAATTATTCTCTCAAGTATTTTACAGGGGATGCTTGTCAGTGATACAGGTCTGTAGTTAAGAGCCTCCTCCCTACCGCCTTTCTTGAAAATCGGTACAACATTTGCCCTCTTCCAGCAACTGGGCAATTCTCCCGACATAATTGACTCATTAAAGATCCTTGCCAGAGGCAAACCGAGGGCCTGTGCTGCCTCTTTTAGTATCCACGGTGATACTTTGTCTGGTCCAACCGCTTTAGTTGCATCCAGTGTTGTCAACTGTTTCATTACCTCCCCTGCTGTCACCTCTATATCTGATAGTCTTCCATCTTGGGTAATCTCTTCTAACAATGAGAGCTGCTCAGGCTCGGGATTCTCGGGCACTATCATATCTACATTTAAAACTGTGTATGGAGTCAGCCTCCACCACATCACTTTCTAGTACATTCCATTTACTAACTATTCTGACACTGAAAAAGTTCTTTCTAACGTCCCTGTGGCTCATTTGGGTTCCCAGTTTCCACCTGTGTCCCCTTGTTCGCGTCCCACCCGTGCTGAAGAGTTTGTCTTTGTCCACTCTGTCAATTCCTCTGAGAATATTGTAGGTTGTTATCATCTCCCCCCTTACTCTTCTGTCTTCCAGTGTCTTAAGGTGCATTTCCTGCAGTCTTTCCTCGTAACTCATGCCTCTTAGTTCTGGGACCA
>NC_091192.1:35029523-35075347 GCF_040958095.1 Procambarus clarkii
ACGTGGTCACTTCTCTCCCCCGATCCTTTTTGAACGATTAGTGACAAAAGAAATGCATATATAGTAATGAGGTAACTGGCAACTGCGAGTGTGCCAGGGAGGAGGTCGGGTATATAAGGGCGGGCGGGCCAGGCTGGGCTCCCATACCCACTCCGCCAGTCTCCGCAGCTCTACCAGCTTCACCACACACTTCAGATTTTAAGGTCTGCTAAAGTGAGTGCGATCCCATTTCACTGTCACAATTGTTACATTCAAATTTTGGAATCTACTGCGGTAAGTGTGATTTATATATTATATTTTTGTCCTTTAAGATATGCTAATGTGCGCTGTATACATAAGCTTTTGAACAATGTATTGAACTTTTATGTTCAATAACTTTCGATAGAACATTGAAACTTAACAAAATATGACCACGGTAAAAGAACATTTTAAATGACCCTTTAAAAGTAGGCCTATGACTTTGCACAGCATAGGTAGACTATGGCTTGAGCAATCACAGGTATTGTACACGTAACTCACATGTTAGTGATGTAGTAAGACTTACAGTAGTACGGTCATCATCACTAACAACATCATCATTGTCACACTGAGCTCTTCAACCACTGTCACTTGGCCAGAAATTCAAACATTGATAATTTAAAATACATAGCAGCTGCATTAATGCATACCTGGCTGCATTAATGCATACATGGCTGCATTAATGCATATCTGGCTGCATTAATGTATACCTGGCTGCATTAATGCATATCTGACTGTATTAATGCATACCTGGCTGAATTAATGCATACCTGGCTGCATTAATGCATACATGGCTGCATTAATGCATACCTGGCTGCATTAATGTATACCTGGCTGCATTAATGCATACCTGGCTGCATTAATGCATACCTGGCTGCATTAATGTATACCTGGCTGCATTAATGCATACATGGCTGTATTAATGTATACCTGGCTGCATTAATGCATACATGGCTGCATTAATGCATACCTGGCTGCATTAATGCATACATGGCTGCATTAATGTATACCTGGCTGCATTAATGCATACATGGCTGCATTAATGCATACCTGGCTGCATTAATGCATACATGGCTGCATTAATGTATACCTGGCTGCATTAATGCATATCTGGCTGCATTAATGTATACCTGGCTGCATTAATGCATACCTGGCTGCATTAATGTATACCTGGCTGCATTAATGCATATCTGGCTGCATTAATGCATACCTGGCTGCATTAATGCATACATGGCTGCATTAATGTATACCTGGCTGCATTAATGCATATCTGGCTGCATTAATGCATACATGGCTGCATTAATGCATACCTGGCTGCATTAATGCATACATGGCTGCATTAATGCATACCTGGCTGCATTAATGCATACATGGCTGCATTAATGTATACCTGGCTGCATTAATGCATACATGGCTGCATTAATGCATACCTGGCTGCATTAATGCATACATGGCTGCATTAATGTATACCTGGCTGCATTAATGCATATCTGGCTGCATTAATGTATACCTGGCTGCATTAATGCATACCTGGCTGCATTAATGTATACCTGGCTGCATTAATGCATATCTGGCTGCATTAATGTATACCTGGCTGCATTAATGCATATCTGACTGTATTAATGCATACCTGGCTGAATTAATGCATACCTGGCTGTATTAATGCATATCTGGCTGTATTAATGCATACCTGTCTGCATTAATGCATATCAGGCTGCATTAATGCATATCTGGCTGCATTAATGCATACCTGGCTGTATTAATGCATACCTGGCTGCATTAATGCATATCTGGCTGTATTAATGCATATCTGGCTGTATTAATGCATACCTGGCTGTATTAATGCATACCTGGCTGTATTAATGCATACCTGGCTGCATTAATGCATACCTGGCTGTATTAATGCATACCTGGCTGTATTAATGCATACCTGGCTGCATTAATGCATACCTGGCTGCATTAATGCATACCTGGCTGTATTAATGCATACCTGGCTGCATTAATGCATACCTGGCTGCATTAATGCATACCTGGCTGTATTAATGCATACCTGGCTGCATTAATGCATACCTGGCTGTATTAATGCATACCTGGCTGCATTAATGCATACCTGGCTGTATTAATGCATACCTGGCTGTATTAATGCATACCTGGCTGTATTAATGCATACCTGGCTGTATTAATGCATACCTGGCTGTATTAATGCATACATGGCTGCATTAATGCATAACCTGCCATAATTATGTATAGCGGGCCCCACTAATACATACCACATCTCACCAATGTATACTGGAGAAAAGGGGATCGTTTCTCTTTTTGTATAATACATCGCCCGTATACATAGACATCATCATGTATAAAGCCGTAGTTAAAGAACAGACAGACACGAGAGTTCAACACCCGCAGGGTCCTACCAAGCGAGGGTTACTCTGCAAATCCAGTAATCCCTTTACAGTCTTGGATTAAGACCAGCTGATACCCGCCTTTAGAAAACGGAAAAAAACACCTCTATTTATTTTTTAAATATCTTATATCCTGGGTTCGACCCCCGCCCCACCTACCCTCCACTACAAGCAGGGAACCCACCCACTGTACCTATGTACACCCCCTCAAACAATCAATCTCGAAACAATCTCTACTGTAAGTGGAGAATCACCTACTTTAAACACCCTCAAGGTTGACCTCAGTGACAAGACACGACCTCTAAATACGCCGAAGGCTGACCTCGGGGACACAGGAGAGAAGAGAGTAGGTAATGGTGTCGTTAAAAGACGGCATCATGCCCTGTTACCTAGCAGTAAAATAGGTACCTGGGTGTTAGTCAGCTGTCACGGGCTGCTTCCTGGGGGTGGAGCCCTGGTCGAGGACCGGACCGCGGGGACACTAAAAAGCCCCGAAATCATCTCAAGATAACCTCTCAAGATATGCCCGAGACGGGAGATAAACACAAGCCAACATAGTTAAACCTGGCGGGTGGATACCGTAGAGTTTATCATGCTACTTGTGCCCCGGAGTCCGCCCGTCCATACTATAGTGAACACGTACCTCCGTGTGATCAACCATCCTGTGAGGTGGGGATTTTTAGCATCACGCTGCTAGCTTATTAACACTCTATACTTCCCTTAACACACTCTGTACTCCCCTTAACACACTCTGTACTCCTCTTAAGGGGAGTACAGAGTGTGTTAAGAGGAGTACAGTGTGTGTTAAGGGGAGTACAGTGTGTTAACACACACTGTACAGTGCGTTAACAGTGTGTTAACACACACACTGTACAGTGCGTTAACAGTGTGTTAACACACACTGTACTCCCCTTAACACACACTATACTCCCCTTAACACTATACTCCCCTTAACACTGTACTCCCCTTAACACTGTACTCCCCTTAACACACACTATACTCCCCTTAACACTGTACTCCCCTTAACACACACTATACTCCCCTTAACACTGTACTCCCCTTAACACTGTACTCCCCTTAACACACACTATACTCCCCTTAACACTGTACTCCCCTTAACACACACTATACTCCCCTTAACACTGTACTCCCCTTAACACACTCTGTACTCCTCTTAAGGGGAGTACAGTGTGTGTTAAGGGGAGTACAGTGTGTTAACACACACTGTACTCCCCCTTCATAGGACAGCTGCTGATGCATCTAAATGTATTAATAACAAAAATACACTGGAAAATATTAATACAAGCAATTCATAATGAATAATAACACAATTACAGATATAAAATAATATTAACAAAAATAAATATATCATTAATGCTAATATTAAATAATAACTAACAAGTTATAACTAATAATAATAAAAATAAACAAATTATAACTACTACAAATAATAATAATACGAGCCAAAATAATAATAATAATAATAATAATAATAATAATAATAATAATAATAATAATAATAATAATAATAAGAAGACCAGAAATAAGCCCTCATAATCCGCACAAACAAAAGTCACATGTTTGCTTAAAAATCACTTGGTAAAGTTGACACTGTTTGTGCACTCCAGCTGAGCAAACACCCGCCCCCCCCCCCTCTCCCCCTCCCCAGGCCCCCCTCCCCACGCCCCCCTCTCCCCCCTCCCCACGCTCCCCCTCACCTCCCGGGGGCGTCATATTCAAACACAACATTTCAGAAAATGTTGCACTTTCACCTCACAGCTTATTCAAACGCAATTTTCAAGTTATATCGGTTTAAGTTGATTTGAAGGAGAGGATAACTTACAGAGGCAACTTTCCCCTACGGCACTTACCACCTACAGGTGGTTACTCTCTCTTACGACACTTACCACCTAGAGGTGGCTACTCTCCCCTACGGCACTTACCACCTACAGGAGGCTACTCTCCCCTACGGCACTTACCACCTACAGGAGGCTACTCTCCCCTGCGGCACTTACCACCTACAGGTGGCTACTCTCCCCTACGGCACTTACCACCTACAGGTGGCACTCTCCCCTATGGCACTTACCACCTACAGGAGGCTACTCTCCCCTACGGCACTTACCACCTACAGGAGGCTACTCTCCCCTACGGCACTTACCACCTACAGGTGGCTACTCTCCCCTACGGCACTTACCACCTACAGGTGGCTACTCTCCCCTACGGCACTTACCACCTACAGGAGGCACTCTCTCCTACGACACTTACCACCTACAGGTGGCAATCTCCCCTACGGCACTTACCACCTACAGGAGGCTACTCTCCTCTACGGCACTTACCACCTACAGGAGGCTACTCTCCCCTACGGCACTTACCACCTACAGGAGGCTACTCTCCCCTACGGCACTTACCACCTACAGGTGGCTACTCTCCCCTACGGCACTTACCACCTACAGGTGGCTACTCTCCCCTACGGCACTTACCACCTACAGGTGGCAATCTCCCCTACGGCACTTACCACCTACAGGTGGCAATCTCCCCTACGGCACTTACCACCTACAGGTGGCCCTCTCCCCTACGGCACTTACCACCTACAGGTGGCACTCTCCCCTACGGCACTTACCACCTACAGGTGGCTACTCTCCCCTACGGCACTTACCACCTACAGGTGGCCCTCTCCCATACGACACTTACCACCTACAGGTGGCACTCTCCCCTACGGCACTTACCACCTACAGGTGGCTACTCTCCCCTACGGCACTTACCACCTACAGGAGCACTCTCTCCTACGACACTTACCACCTACAGGAGGCTACTCTCCCCTACGGCACTTACCACCTACAGGAGCACTCTCTCCTACGACACTTACCACCTACAGGTGGCTACTCTCCCCTACGGCACTTACCACCTACAGGTGGCAATCTCCCCTACGGCACTTACCACCTACAGGTGGCAATCTCCCCTACGGCACTTACCACCTACAGGTGGCCCTCTCCCCTACGGCACTTACCACCTACAGGTGGCACTCTCCCCTACGGCACTTACCACCTACAGGTGGCTACTCTCCCCTACGGCACTTACCACCTACAGGTGGCTACTCTCCCCTACGGCACTTACCACCTACAGGAGCACTCTCTCCTACGACACTTACCACCTACAGGTGGCTACTCTCCCCTACGGCACTTACCACCTACAGGAGCACTCTCTCTTACGACACTTACCACCTACAGGTGGCAATCTCTCCTA
Organism: Procambarus clarkii; assembly: GCF_040958095.1. Classification (NCBI taxonomy): domain Eukaryota; kingdom Metazoa; phylum Arthropoda; class Malacostraca; order Decapoda; family Cambaridae; genus Procambarus; species Procambarus clarkii. Next base: position 35,035,187 of record NC_091192.1, read on the forward strand.
CGACACTTACCACCTACAGGAGGCAATCTCCCCTACGGCACTTACCACCTACAGGTGGCACTCTCTCCTACGGCACTTACCACCTACAGGAGGCACTCTCTCTTACGACACTTACCACCTACAGGAGGCACTCTCCCCTACGACACTTACCACCTACAGGAGGCTACTCTCCCCTACGGCACTTACCACCTACAGGAGGCTTTCTCCCCTACGGCACTTACCACCTACAGGAGGCACTCTCTCCTACGGCACTTACCACCTACAGGAGGCACTCTCTCCTACGGCACTTACCACCTACAGGAGGCACTCTCTCCTACGGCACTTACCACCTACAGGTGGCAATCTCTCCTACGACACTTACCACCTACAGGAGGCAATCTCCCCTACGGCACTTACCACCTACAGGTGGCACTCTCTCCTACGGCACTTACCACCTACAGGAGGCACTCTCTCTTACGACACTTACCACCTACAGGAGGCACTCTCCCCTACGACACTTACCACCTACAGGAGGCTACTCTCCCCTACGGCACTTACCACCTACAGGTGGCTACTCTCCCCTACGGCACTTACCACCTACAGGAGGCACTCTCCCCTACGGCACTTACCACCTACAGGAGGCACTCTCTCCTACGACACTTACCACCTACAGGAGGCACTCTCTCCTACGACACTTACCACCTACAGGAGGCACTCTCTCCTACGACACTTACCACCTACAGGAGGCACTCTCTCCTACGACACTTACCACCTACAGGAGGCACTCTCTCCTACGACACTTACCACCTACAGGAGGCACTCTCTCTCCTACGGCACTTACCACCTACAGGAGGCTACTCTCTCCTACGACACTTACCACCTACAGGAGGCACTCTCTCCTACGACACTTACCACCTACAGGAGGCACTCTCTCTCCTACGGCACTTACCACCTACAGGAGGCACTCTCTCTCCTACGACACTTACCACCTACAGGTTCCTGAGCAACACATGTGACTCCTTCCTCGGGTCACACCTGAGCCACACATGTGACTCCTTCCTCGGGTTACACCTGAGCCACACATGTGACTCCTTCCTCGGAGTCACACCTGAGCCACACATGTGACTCCTTCCTCGAGTTACACCTGAGCCACACATGTGACTCCTTCCTCGGAGTCACACCTGAGCCACACATGTGACTCCTTCCTCGGAGTCACACCTGAGCTACACACATGTGACTCCTTCCTCGGGTCACACCTGAGCCACACATGTGACTCCTTCCCCGGGACACATCTGAGCCACACATCATCACATCAATATTCCATATACAGACAGACACAAGGCTGTAGCCAGTAGCACATGAGAACTACTAGACACAAGGAGCTAGACACTAGTGAACTACAGGGACCGACACAGGGGGCAGGTATGTGTGTGTGGGGGGGGGCCTTGCCCCCTACACGAAGGTCATATTATACTGTGGGAAGACTTCAAGAGCCTCCCCCTCCCCCCTCCCCAGCAGTGTCTGTAGCAGTGAAGTAATATGCCGCTAAAGATCGCTCTATGACAGTGACTGATAGTTCGACCTCCGCAACAACTTTATACACTCTATTACTGCGAGAAGAGAAGTGAAAGATCATTATTTTCGGAATTGAAGAGAATTTTAGAAATTAAAGAGCGTTTTTAGAAATTGAAGAGCCTCTTTATTGCCTTATTGCAATATTTTTCAAAGTGTGTGTGATGCCTGTATTAAGTTATGAAGTAAGAAGCAACTTTGATGTAAAAAAAGTAAGTAATTATAATGTTCCACTGTAGCGAAAAATGTTCGTTGTTTAGCGAAAATACATTTCAAACACTTTTTTTTTTTTTTGAGATATATACAAGAGTTGTTACATTCTTGTAGAGCCACTAGTACTCGTAGCGTTACGGGCAGGTCCCTGGAATACGATCCCCGCCGCGAAGAATCGTTGTTACAACCAAGTACACATTTTACTGTTGAGTTAAACAGACGCTACAGTTAAGGAATTGCGCCCAGTAAATCCTCCCCGGCCAGGATACGAACCCATGATAAAGCGCTCGCGGAACGCCAGGCGAGTGTCTTACCACTACACCACGGAGACTAAACTCCTAAGGAATCTAATTCAGTTGCTTAAGGAGTTGTGGTCGTCTAGGAGTAGAAGTGTTCGCCGATCTCAGTATAATCGATTCTGCGAACAGTGTGGTGAATTTTTTTTCGATTTTAAGGTCTGACTATTACAACATTGCAAATTTTCAATCGAGTTGTATTATAATGTTGTTCATTATACAAGGTCTTACTAGTATTTAACATTTAATTTGTAATGGCTTTCATAGAGTGCAGTGTCATACAAGGCGGCAGGTCCCTCTCCCCTTGATCAAGGACGCTGTTACTGGGCCAGAAGAGCCATACAACACAGGTGTATCAGTTGGTGACATACGTCAATGATCTCCCGGAGGGTATAGACTCATTCCTCTCAATGTTTGCGGACGAGGCCAAAATTATGAGAAGGATTAAGACAGAGGAGGACAGCTTGAGGCTTCAAGAAGACCTAGACAAGCTGCAGGAATGGTCAAACAAATGGTTGTTAGAGTTTAACCCAAGCAAATGTAATGTAATGAAGATAGGTGTAGGGAACAGGAGACCAGATACAAGGTATCATTTGGGAGATGAAAATCTTCAAAAGTCAGAGAGAAAGACCTGAGTGTTGATATCACGATAGACCTGTCCCTTGAAGCCCAAATCAAGAGGATAACATCAGCGGCACATGCCAGGTTGGCCATCATAACAATGACGATTATGTTAGGAATAATTCAGAACCTTGTATACCACGTAGGTCACACTAATCCTGGAGTATGCAGCTCCAGCATGTAGTCCATATCTCGTCAAGCACAAGACTAAATTGTAGAAGGTTCCGAGGTATGCCACCAGACTAGTACCCGAGCTGAGGGGTATGAGCTACGAGAGACTGCGGGAACAAAACCTCACGTCCCTGGGAGACAGAAGAGCTAGGGGAAATCGTAATCACCACATACAAGATTCTCAGAGGAATTGATAGGGTAAATAAAGACAGTTTATTGAACACAAGGGGCACACACACACACACACACTAGGGGACACAGGTGGAAATTAAGTACCCAGATGAGCCACAGAGCCATTAGAAAGACTTTTTTTAGTGTCAGAGAAGTTAACGAATGCATTAACCACATCAATGCATTAGGTAGTGATGTGGTGGAGGCAGACTCCATACACAGTTTCAAATATAGATATGAAAGGGCCCAATAGGCTCAAGAATCTGCACACCGGTTGATTGACAGTTGAGAGGTGGGACCAAAGAGCCGAAACTTAACCCCCGCTTCGGTGTGTGAGTACAAGTGGGAGTAAGTACTAGGTACTGAACTAGGCGAGTCCAAGTGGGAGTGGACATGACACCAAGCCTAACTCCAGAGGCTCATTATCAACAGAAAAACGTCAGCCGCATACTCTACTCTGGCAAAAGTCAGAATATCCTTCAGAAACTTGACCGAGGAAGCTTTTAGATCACTGTCAACTGTCTATGTGAGGCAGTCTTAGAGTATGCCGCCCCAACTTGGAGACCCATAAAAAAAAACACACAAGAAAGTTCGAAAAAGTGCAGACGTTTGTAACGAGACTCGTCCCAGAGCTGCGAGGGATGAGCTACGAAGACAGACTGAAGGAACTAAACCTGACGACGTTAGAAAGGAGGAGGGAGAAGGGGGACATGATACAGACCTATAAAATACTTAAGAGGGGTTGACAGGGTGGAAGCAGAATTGTTTACAGTGAATATTAACAGAACAAAGGGGCACGGATGCTTGAGACTCAGATGTGTCATAGAGATGTTATAAAGTTTTCCTCTAGCGTGCGGGAAGTGAGTAAATGGACTGACCTAAAGGAGCAGGTCGTAGAGGCTAACTCCAGCCATAACTTTAAGAGCAGATATGATAAGGAAATAGGTCAGGAGTCATTGCATTAGACAACCAACGGTTAGAAAAGCTGGGTCCAAGAACTAGAGCTCGATCCTGCAGGCAGAACTAGGTGAGTACACACACACACACACACACACACACACACACACACACACACACACACACACACACACACACACACACACACACACACACACACACAAGCACAAACACACACACAAGCACAAACACACACACACACACACACACACTCCAGTGGATAAGGGAGTACCTAAGCAATAGGAAGCAGAGAGTTACGGTGAGGGGTGAGACCTCAGATTGGCGTGAAGTCACCAGTGGAGTCCCACAGGGCTCTGTACTCGGTGCTATCTTGTTTCTGATATATGTAAATGATCTCCCGGAGGGTATAGATTCATTTCTCTCAATGTTTGCTGACATGCAAAAATTATGAGAAGGATTAAGACAGAGGAAGACTGCTTGAGGCTTCAAGAAGACCTAGACAAGCTGAAGGAATGGTCAAACAAATGGTTGTTAGAGTTTAACCCTAGCAAATGTAATGTACTGAAGATAGGTGTAGGGAGCAGGAGACCAGATACAAGGTATCATCTGGGAGATGAAATTCTTCAAGAGTCAGAGAAAGAGAAAGAGAGAGAGAGAGATAAAAAAAAGACTTGGGGGTTGATATCACGCCATACCTGTCCCCTGCAGCCCATATCAAGAGGATAACATCAGCGGCATATGCCAGGCTGGCCAACATAAGAACGGCCTTCAGAAACTTGTGTAAGCAATCATTCAGAACTTTGTATACCACATATGTCAGGCCAATCCTGGAGTATGCAGCCCCAGCATGGAGTCCATATCTAGTCAAGGATAAGACTAAACTGGAAAAGGTTCAAAGGTTTGCCACCAGACCCGAGCTGAGAGGTATGAGCTACGAGGAGAGGCTACGGGAATTAAACCTCACTTCGCTGGAAGACAGAAGAGTTAGGGGGGACATGATCACCACATTCAAGATTCTCAAGGGAATTGATAGGGTAGACAAAGACAGACTATTTACCACAAAGGGCACACGCACTAGGGGACACAGGTGGAAACTGAGTGCCCAAATGAGCCACAGAGATATTAGAAAGAACTTTTTCAGTGTCAGAGTAGTTGACAAATAGAATGCATTAGGGAGTGATGTGGTGGAGGCTGACTCCATACACAGTTTCAAGTGTAGATATGATAGAGCCCAATAGGCTCAGGAACCTGTACACCAGTTGATTGACAGTTGAGAGGCGGGACCAAAGAGCCAGAGCTCAACCCCCGCAAACACAACTAGGTGAGTACACACGCCTCGCTGGTCAGTTTCCGGCCGACATCATAAACAACGGAGGACATTTGGAGGAAAATATAAAAATGATGCAACGAAATTATCTCACGTGAAGGAGAAACGAAGATCACCAAATTAATAGATGTGTCTGGTCAAGCCTTCCCCTCCCCCCCTAGAGAAGACCCCCTCGTCCCTTGAAACAAGCCGCGTCCACCTAACTAAACCCTTCTCTTATATATCCACACCCAGCCTCCATGTACTGGATCAGTCAATCAAAGACAACTCCACCTCAGTCAACCTGGCTAATACACACACCATCTCTCCCACTCTCTGAATGTCCCTCTGTCACTACTGTCTACAACCATTTCCTCACCTGCCCCACCCCCCGGCCACGATCCCAGGGCTGCCCGCAGGCCCGCCCCTAGGGCCGCCCGCAGGCCCGCCCCTAGGGCCGCCCGCAGGCCCGCCCCTAGGGCCGCCCGCAGGCCCGCCCGCAGGCCCGCCCGCAGGCCCGCCCGCAGGCCCGCCCGCAGGCCAGGGAGGAGAGGGCGGCCAGGGGACCATCCATCGCGGGCCAGAGACCGAGGCTCAGGAAGGGATTACACCACAATCGCCCACTCCATAAATCACACTCCTTATTGACTCATGTGATCACCACACTCTCCACATAAGGGAGAGGGGGGGGGGGGTGTTGAGGGGACGTGTGTTGAGGGGGACGTGTGTTGCGGGGACGTGTGTTGCGGGGACGTGTGTTGCGGGGACGTGTGTTGAGGGGACGTGTGTTGAGGGGACGTGTGTTGAGGGGACGTGTGTTGAGGGGACGTGTGTTGAGGGGACGTGTGTTGAGGGGACGGGTGTTGAGGGGACGGGTGTTGAGGGGACGGGTGTTGAGGGGACGTGTGTTGAAGGGACGCGTGTTGAGGGGACGCGTGTTGAGGGGACGTGTGTTGAGGGGACGGGTGTTGAGGGGTCGTGTGTTGAGGGGACGTGTGTTGAGGGGACGGGTGTTGAGGGGACGCGTGTTGAGGGGACGCGTGTTGAGGGGACGCGTGTTGAGGGGACGGGTGTTGAGGGGTCGTGTGTTGAGGGGACGGGTGTTGAGGTGACGTGTGTTGAGGGGACGCGTGTTGAGGGGACGCGTGTTGAGGGGACGCGTGTTGAGGGGACGCGTGTTGAGGGGACGCGTGTTGAGGGGACGGGTGTTGAGGGGTCGTGTGTTGAGGGGACGCGTGTTGAGGGGACGCGTGTTGAGGGGACGGGTGTTGAGGGGACGGGTGTTGAGGGGACGGGTGTTGAGGGGACGTGTTGAGGGGACGGGTGTTGAGGGGACGGGTGTTGAGGTGACGTGTGTTGAGGGGACGTGTGTTGAGGGGACGGGTGTTGAGGGGACGGGTGTTGAGGGGTCGTGTGTTGAGGGGACGGGTGTTGAGGGGTCGTGTGTTGAGGGGACGGGTGTTGAGGGGACGGGTGTTGAGGTGACGTGTGTTGAGGGGACGCGTGTTGAGGGGACGCGTGTTGAGGGGACGTGTGTTGAGGGGACGGGTGTTGAGGGGTCGTGTGTTGAGGGGACGGGTGTTGAGGGGACGGGTGTTGAGGGGACGTGTGTTGAGGGGACGGGTGTTGAGGGGTCGTGTGTTGAGGGGACGCGTGTTGAGGGGACGCGTGTTGAGGGGACGGGTGTTGAGGGGACGGGTGTTGAGGGGACGGGTGTTGAGGGGACGTGTTGAGGGGACGGGTGTTGAGGGGACGGGTGTTGAGGTGACGTGTGTTGAGGGGACGTGTGTTGAGGGGACGCGTGTTGAGGGGACGGGTGTTGAGGGGTCGTGTGTTGAGGGGACGGGTGTTGAGGGGACGTGTGTTGAGGGGACGCGTGTTGAGGGGACGCGTGTTGAGGGGACGGGTGTTGAGGTGACGTGTGTTGAGGGGACGTGTGTTGAGGGGACGTGTGTTGAGGGGACGCGTGTTGAGGGGACGTGTGTTGAGGGGACGTGTGTTGAGGGGACGTGTGTTGAGGGGACGGGTGTTGAGGGGACGGGTGTTGAGGGGACGGGTGTTGAGGGGACGGGTGTTGAGGGGACGTGTTGAGGGGACGGGTGTTGAGGGGACGGGTGTTGAGGGGACGGGTGTTGAGGGGACGGGTGTTGAGGGGACGGGTGTTGAGGGGACGGGTGTTGAGGGGACGTGTGTTGAGGGGACGGGTGTTGAGGGGACGTGTGTTGAGGGGACGTGTGTTGAGGGGACGGGTGTTGAGGGGACCCAAATCTACACAGTAAAATAACAACATACTGGAGTGAACGATATGGAAGAAAATGCAGAATAGAACCAGTGAAGAGCAGAGGTGCCATAGGCACAATCAGAGAACACTGTATAAACATCAGAGGTCCGCGGTTGTTCAACGTCCTCCCAGCGAGCATAAGAAATATTGCCGGAACAACCGTAGACATCTTCAAGAGGAAACTAGATTGTTTCCTTTGAGGAGTGCCGGACCAACCGGGCTGTGGTGGGTATGTGGGCCTGCGGGCCGCTCCAAGCAACAGCCTGGTGGACCAAACTCTCACAAGTCAAGCCTGGCCTCGGGCCGGGCTTGGGGAGTAGAAGAACTCCCAGAACCCCATCAACCAGGTATAGCTTCTCCTTTCAGAACATTCCACTTACTGACCACCCGTACAGGGCGCGAGTTCTTCCGTACATGTGTTCAACGTGATTGCATTTCCACCTTCCACATGTGTCCTCTTAGTCTTACTTTCTCTCAATTTGTAGCTGTCTTTGTCCACCTTGTCTATTATCCTCAGTAACTTTTATGTTATGATCATATCCCCTCGGTCTCTTTTATCCTCTAGGGTTGTGAGATATAGTTCCATTAAGCAATCCACAGAGCTTAAAGCTGTTAGCTATAGCAACAATCTTGTTGCGAAACTTTGTACTTTTTAAATTTCAGTTTTGTGCTTCACAAGGTGTGGATACCATACCGGTGCTGCATACTCCAGTACTGGCCGAGGAAATGTTGTGTACATTGTGTTGAAGCAGTCTTGGTGTAGGTGTGTAAACAGTGTTGTCATGTGTGTCCGCGTGCCGTGTGGTGCCTCCTGGAGTGTGGCAGCACAACACACAGCTGAGGGGCGGTATATGCATTACGGTTATTATTGCAACACTGAAACACACCAGTAGCTTCCTTGAGGTTATCTTGAGATAATTTCGGGGCTTAGAGTCCCCGCGGCCCGGTCCAAAACCAAAAGCAGAGTCAATCTATTTTTTTTTACACAGGTAAGTACATGAGCAGACGACTTCTGACTCATGTATCAATCCCCCAGCGGTGATTGGTACCCAATTACCGCTGGGTGAGCAGACGCGAAAAGTTAAGGATTGGAGTCTAGTCACTCCTCTCTGGCCAGAACTCGAACCCAGGACAAAATTGGTGGCGTGGGGTGAATATGTAGCCTATGGAGCCACCAGGGACGTTCCCTCACGTGTTCCACCGACCTGGGGGTCAGATTCACGAAAGCACTTACGCAAACACTTACGAACCTGTACATCTTTTCCAATCTTTGGCGGCTTTATTTCCAATTATTAAATAGTTAATGAGCTCCGAAGCACCAGGAGGCTGTTTATAACAATAACAACAGTTGATTGGCAAGTTTTCATGCTTGTAAACTGTTTAATAAATGTAACCAAAGCCGTCAAAGATTGAGGAAAGATGTACACGTTCGTAAGTGCTTGCGTAACTGCTTCGTGAATCTAGCCCCTGTTCTCTAATGGTCAACGGTAGTGTCATGGGATGCCCCTTTTCTCCCCTACTCCTCTACCCTCCCCCCCTCCTCTGCCCCCCCTTACCCCTCACAACTTCCCCCCCCCCGCGCACTCTACCTGTCTCACCTGTGGGAATCCTCCGTAATGAGATCCGATCGTCTGCCCGAGTCTCGTGTATAGAATCTAAATCTGGCGAAAGACAAAAGAGCATCAGAAGCGACGAAGAGAATTGGCTCAATGTCCCGCGGGTGACTGAGGGAAGACGGACGGTGAAGTGGGTTTTTGTCACACCATGAGCTGGGGGGGGGTAGTGTGGGGGGGGTAGTGTGGGGGGGTAGTGTGGGGGGGGGGGGTAGTGTGGGTGGGGTTAGTGGGGGGGGGTAGTGCGGGGGGGGGGTAGTGCGGGGGGGGGTTAGTGTGTGGGGGGTAGTGTGGGGGGGTAGTGTGGGGGGGGTAGTGTGGGGGGGTAGTGTGGGGGGGGTAGTGTGGGGGGGGTAGTGTGGGGGGGGGTAGTGTGGGTGGGGTAGTGTGGGGGGGGGGTAGTGTGGGGGGGGTAGTGTGGGGGGGGTAGTGTGGGGGGGTAGTGCGGGGGGGTAGTGCGGGGGGGGGGTAGTGTGGGGGGTAGTGTGGGGGGTAGTGTGGGGGGGGGGTAGTGTGGGGGGGGTAGTGTGGGTGGGGTTAGTGGGGGGGTAGTGCGGGGGGGTAGTGTGGGGGGGTAGTGTGGGGGGGGTAGTGTGGGGGGGGTAGTGTGGGGGGGGTAGTGTGGGTGGGGTTAGTGGGGGGGGAAATGCGGGGGGGGGGGTAGTGCGGGGGGGGTTAGTGTGGGGGGTAGTGTGGGGGGGTAGTGTGGGGGGGGTAGTGTGGGGGGGGTAGTGTGGGGGGGGTAGTGTGGGGGGGTAGTGTGGGGGGGGTAGTGTGGGGGGGGGGTAGTGTGGGGGGGTAGTGTGGGGGGGGTAGTGAGGGGGGGGGTAGTGTGGGGGTGGTAGTGTGGGGGGGTAGTGTGGGTGGGGTTAGTGGGGGGGGGGTTAGTGCGGGGGGGGTAGTGCGGGGGGGGGGGGGTAGTGTGGGGGGGTAGTGTGGGGGGGTAGTGTGGGGGGGGGTAGTGTGGGGGGGTAGTGTGGGGGGTAGTAGTGAGGGTGGGGGTAGTGTGGGGGGGGTAGTGTGGGGGGGGTAGTGCGGGGGGGGGTTAGTGTGGGGGGGGTAGTGTGGGGGGTAGTGTGGGGGGGGTAGTGTGGGGGGAGGTAGTGTGGGGGGGTAGTGTGGGGGGGTAGTGCGGGGGGGGGTTAGTGTGGGGGGGTAGTGTGGGGGGTAGTGTGGGGGGCATAGTGTGGGAGGAGGGTAGTGTGGGGGGGTAGTGTGGGGGGGGGGAGTATGGTGGTAGGCGAATATCACACACACAACGGTAGTGGGAGCCGGTGGCCGAGCGGACAGCACGCTGGGCACGTGATTCTATGGTCCCGGGTTTGATCCCGGGCGCCGGCGAGAAACGATGGGTAGAGTTTCTTTCACCCTATGCCCCTGTTACCTAGCAGTAAATAGGTACCTGGGAATTAGTCAGCTGTCACGGGCTGCTTCCTGGGGTGTGTGTGGTGTGGAAAAAAATAGTAGTAGTAGAAACAGTTGAGAGGCGGGCCGAAAGAGCAGTGCTCAACCCCCGCAAGCACAACTAGGTGAATACACACACACACACACGTTAACTACTCCTCAGAGTAGTTAACAAATGGAATGCATTAGGCAGTGATGTGGTGGAGGCTGACTCCATACACAGTTTCAAATGTAGATATGATAGAGCCCAGTAGGCTCAGGAATCTGTACACCTGTTGATTGACGGTTGAGAGGCGGGACCAAAGAGCGAGAGCTCAACCCCCGCAAGCACAACTAGGTGAGTACACACACACACGTGGACCCAAGTAGTCAACAGCAACAGAGGAAAAACATGATTGATGTTGCCCTCCAAACAGCAAATTCACAAAAGCACAGACTAGAAGGATAAGTCAAAAGAGGAGGATAATCCTCCAGGGACTACCAGAGGCCAACAACTAGGAGCACAGAACACGGCAGACAACATGCAGGTGGAGAAAGAATCTTTCATGTGAAACCCAACCTATCTTAACCTAACCAAAACTAACATAACTAAGTCAGTAATTCATAGTTTTAATATAATATATTAACATTAATCAAAATAAACAAATTGGAAACAATTTATGAAAATAACGAAAATCACTCTGCCTATTAGGCAAATCGGCCCTCGCATATTAGACCGAGTAGTGCATTGTGGCTATTAGGTGAGTACACACACACACACACACACACACACACACACACACACACACACACTCGAGGCAAGTGAACTAAGGGAAAGAGCACAAGAAGTGAACCCAGATGTAATCGGACTCACTGAAACAAAGCTCTCTGGAATCATACCAAATGCCGTGTTTCCCCAGGAGTACACAGTAATAAGGAAAGAGAGGGAAGGTAGGGGAGGAGGCGGAGTGGCCCTACTCATGAGAAAGGAATGAAGTTTTAAGGAGATGGCCATCCCGGGCTGTGAGGGTTTCAGAGACTACATAACAGGCACCATGACAATGGGAGGACCAAGGATAGTAGTAGCAGTAATATACAACCCTCCACCAAATGACAGAAGACTCAGTTAAGAGTATGACAACAACAACATGGCAGTTAACACTATAATTGCGAGGGCAGCCTCTGCTGCCTGTAGAAATAGATCCAACCTGCTCATCATGGGGGACTTCAATCATGGAAGGATTGACTGGGAGAACAAGGAACAGCATGGAGGCGAGGATACGTGGAGAACCAAACTATTGGAGTGGTGACTAGAAACTTTTTAACCCAGCATGTCAGAGAACCCACAAGGATGAGAGGAAATGACGAACCAGCGAGACTCGACCTAGTCTTCACCCTGAAGACTAGGTCGCAACAGGTGCAACAGGAACTCTGAGAGAGAACTATCAACATCAGAGGCCCGAGACTGTTCAACACGCTTCCACTACACATAAGGGGCATAACTGGCCGACCCCTCACAGTGTTCAAGAGAGAACTATCAACATCAGAGGCCCGAGACTGTTCAACACGCTTCCACTACACATAAGGGGCATAACTGGCAAACCCCTCACAGTGTTCAAGAGAGAACTATCAACATCAGAGGCCCGAGACTGTTCAACACGCTTCCACTACACATAAGGGACATAACTGGCCGACCCCTCACAGTGTTCAAGAGAGAACTATCAACATCAGAGGCCCGAGACTGTTCAACACGCTTCCACTACACATAAGGGGCATAACTGGCAAACCCCTCACAGTGTTCAAGAGAGAACTATCAACATCAGAGGCCCGAGACTGTTCAACACGCTTCCACTACACATAAGGGACATAACTGGCCGACCCCTCGCAGTGTTCAAGAGAGAACTATCAACATCAGAGACCCGAGACTGTTCAACACGCTTCCACTACACATAAGGGGCATAACTGGCCGACCCCTCACAGTGTTCAAGAGAGAACTGGATAAGCACCTCCAAAGGATACCTGATCAACCAGGCTGTGACTCATACGTCAGGCTGCGAGCAGCCGCGTCCAACAGCCTGGTTGATCAGTCCAGCAACCAGGAGGCCTGGTCGACGACCGGGCCGCGGGGACACTAAACCCCGGAAGCACCTCAAGGTAGTCAAGGTAGGTGAACGACTCCGACATAAGAAAAATCGGTTTTGAGGACCCAGTAGGAATGAGCGACCACAGTGTACTGGTGTTTGAGTACCTGATTGAAGAAGGGTTATTGAACTCGAGGAGGGATACCAAAACCAAAAGGTTAGCATACCGAAAGGGAAACTATGAGGGGATAAGAAAATTCCTAACAGATATAGCATGGGAAACAGAGCTCAGGGAACAGATGGCCCAAGATATGATGGACTACATCACACACAAGTGCAAGGACGCAGCAAACAAGTTTGTCCCAGTTCAAAAGGAAAACAGTGAAATGAAGATGAGAAACCCATGGTTTAATCAGAGATGTCGGCTAGCTAAGCAGCAAAGTAAAAGGGCATGGAGAAACTATAGGAATAACAGGACACTGGAGAGAAGAGAAAGATACCAGAATGCCAGGAATGAATATGTCAGGATGAGAAGAGAGGCAGAAAGACAATACGAAAATGACATCGCAAGCAAGGCAAAGACTCAGCCTAAATTGCTGCATAGCCACATCAGGAGAAAAACAACAGTAAAGGAACAGGTTATGAAATTAAGGATAGGGGCAGAAGGATTCACTACAAACGACAAGGAAGTGTGTGAGGAACTGAATAAGAAATTCCAGGAGGTGTTCACCTTAGAGCGAGAAGAAATTCCAGAGATAAGAGAGGGAATAGTTAACCAGGAACCACTGGAAGAGTTTGAGATTACCAGCGGGGAAGTAGGGAAATGTTTACTAGAGTTGAATGTGACAAAGGCTATAGGCCCAGATGGAATCTCCCCTTGGATACTAAAGGACGGAGCAGAAGAACTGTGCCTACCACTCTCCATAGTGTATAACAAATCACTGGCAACAGGGGAACTGCCAGATATTTGGAAAGCAGCTAACGTAGTCCTGATATACAAGAAAGGGGATAGACAGGAGACACTGAACTACAGGCCAGTGTCCCTAACCTGCATACCATGCAAGCTGATGGAGAAGATTGTGCGAAGAAAGCTAGTGGAGCACCTGGAGCGAAAGAACTTTGTAACACAGCATCAACATGGGTTCAGGGATGGCAAGTCCTGCCTCACAGGGTTACTTGAATTCTACGACCAGGCAACAAAAATATGGCAAGAAAGAGAAGGATGGGCAGACTGCATATTCTTGGATTGTCAGAAAGCCTTTGATACAGTACTACACAAGAGGCTAGTGAAAAAGCTGGAGATGCAGGCTGGAGTGAAAGAGAAGGTACTCCATTGGATAAAGGAGTACCTAAGCAACAGGAGACAACAAGTCAGTGTGAGGGGTGAGGTCGCAGATTGGCGAGACGCTACGAGTGGAGTCCCGCAGGGGTCAGTCCTTGGGCCTATACTGTTTCTGATATATGTAAATGATCTCCCAGAGGGTATAGAATCGTTTCTCTCAATGTTTGCCGATGATGCAAAAATTATGAGGATTGAAACAGAGGATGATAGTAGGAGGCTACAAGATGACCTAGACAGACTGTATGAATGGTCCAACAAATGGCTACTAAAGTTCAACCCGAATAAATGTAAGGTAATGGAACTAGGCAGTGGAAACAGGAGGCCAGACACAGGATACAAAATGTGAGATGAAGTACTTAATGAAACGGACAGAGAGTATCTAGGAGTTGATATCACACCAAACCTGTCTCATGAAGCCCATATCAAAAGAATAAAATCTGCGGCGTATGCGAGGCTGGCTAACATCAGAACTGCCTTCAGAAACCTGTGTAAGGAATCACACCTTGTACACCACATATGTAAGACCAATCCTGGAGTATGCGGCCCCAGCATGGAGCCCGTACCTTGTCAAGCACAAGGCGAAGCTTGAAAAAGTTCAGAGATATGCCAATAGGCTAGACCCAGAACTAAGAGGCATGAGTTACGAAGGAAGGCTGAGAGAAATGCACCTCACGGCACTAGAAGACAGAAGAGTAAGGGAAGACATAATCATTACCTACAAAATTGTCAGAGGAATTGACAGGGTAGATAAAGATAACCTGTTAAACACTAGTGGGACGCGAACAAGGGGACACAGGTGGAAACCGAGTACCCACATGAGCCACAGGAACGTTAGAAAGAAATTTTTCAGTGTCAGAGTAGTTAACAGATGGAATGCACTAGGCAGTGATGTGGTGGAGGCTGACTCCATGCACAGTTTCAAGTGTAGATATGATAGAACCCAGTAGGCTCAGGAATCTGTACACCAGTTGATTGACAGTTGAGAGGCGGGACCAAAGAGCCAGAGCTCAACCCCCGCAAGCACAACTAGGTGAGTACAACTAGGTGAGTACACACACATGTAGCCACTAATTAGAGCCCTTGTCAGCAGTTGAGGTAAAGAAGGTAAGGGATACACCGGCATGGTTGACCTGTTAGTGGTGTAGACCACTCACCGTCCAGCACCAGTGGTCAGCCCGTCCCCTCAACACTGCCTCCCGTGATCAACCACGCACAGCAAACCCTTAACAATGCCACTTATTAATCATAGTTCAAGTGTAGTATTACTGACGTGTTCTATAACTCGGTGGGGTAGGTGGGTTGCTTGGGTGCGTGCGTTTCTGGTTAGGCCAACACCGATACTTTTGTTTACGGAGTGGCAGTTAGAGAGAACGGGGGGGGGGGGGGGGAGGTCGACTTTAGGCCATTTGAATGACATTTCTTCCCTTAAGTATCAGGTAATTCCTGGGCATTTTTCTTTTACACACTCTTGGAGTTTGTGAGGTGCGGTGTGTGTGAGGTGCGGTGTGTGAGGTGCGGTGTGTGTGAGGTGCGGTGTGTGTGAGGTGCGGTGTGTGTGAGGTGCGGTGTGTGTGAGGTGCGGTGTGTGTGAGGTGCGGTGTGTGTGAGGTGCGGTGTGTGTGAGGTGCGGTGTGTGTGAGGTGCGGTGTGTGTGAGGTGCGGTGTGTGTGAGGTGCGGTGTGTGTGAGGTGCGGTGTGTGTGAGGTGCGGTGTGTGTGAGGTGCGGTGTGTGTGAGGTGCGGTGTGTGTGAGGTGCGGTGTGTGTGAGGTGCGGTGTGTGTGAGGTGCGGTGTGTGTGAGGTGCGGTGTGTGTGAGGTGCGGTGTGTGTGAGGTGCGGTGTGTGTGAGGTGCGGTGTGTGTGAGGTGCGGTGTGTGTGAGGTGCGGTGTGTGTGAGGTGCGGTGTGTGAGGTGCGGTGTGTGTGAGGTGCGGTGTGTGTGAGGTGCGGTGTGTGTGAGGTGCGGTGTGTGTGAGGTGCGGTGTGTGTGAGGTGCGGTGTGTGTGAGGTGCGGTGTGTGTGAGGTGCGGTGTGTGTGAGGTGCGGTGTGTGTGAGGTGCGGTGTGTGTGAGGTGCGGTGTGTGTGAGGTGCGGTGTGTGTGAGGTGCGGTGTGTGTGAGGTGCGGTGTGTGTGAGGTGCGGTGTGTGTGAGGTGCGGTGTGTGTGAGGTGCGGTGTGTGTGAGGTGCGGTGTGTGTGAGGTGCGGTGTGTGTGAGGTGCGGTGTGTGTGAGGTGCGGTGTGTGTGAGGTGCGGTGTGTGTGAGGTGCGGTGTGTGTGAGGTGCGGTGTGTGTGAGGTGCGGTGTGTGTGAGGTGCGGTGTGTGTGAGGTGCGGTGTGTGTGAGGTGCGGTGTGTGTGAGGTGCGGTGTGTGTGAGGTGCGGTGTGTGTGAGGTGCGGTGTGTGTGAGGTGCGGTGTGTGTGAGGTGCGGTGTGTGTGAGGTGCGGTGTGTGTGAGGTGCGGTGTGTGTGAGGTGCGGTGTGTGTGAGGTGCGGTGTGTGTGAGGTGCGGTGTGTGTGAGGTGCGGTGTGTGAGGTGGTGTTGAGCGGCTGGCGTCCAGGTGTGAGGAGCGGCCACCATAACACGGGGCCGCGTGATCTCACCTACGGTTGGGTGAGGTTGTTTAACCCGAGAGTGTGGCTGGTGTATTGTTAGGGGGGCGGATCTCCCGTTGTGGTGTTGTATTAAGATGTGTGCGTGGGGGTCAATTCAATTCAAATTCAAACGTTGTCTTCATGAATGTGTGTAGGTTTATCACCGCGTTATACAGCGCTACATTACAGCACGTTATGTACCCGAGTGTGGTAATAACATAACCTGGAATCATTACAACTGTATTATAACCTTCACTTACATGTTGAAGCTGTAGTTGTTATTGATGAACACCTGTCACTACAACTGTGGCTCGGGGGAGCGGGGCTCACGCCTGGGGGGGGGGGGGGGGGGGAGGGGAAGCTTATAACTTACAATATACCCCCCCAAAAAATTGTAAGGTAAGTCCATCAAGATGTTGGGGATCTATTTAAATATTTTTTGAAAGTCAGTTGAATGATTCCGAAGTGTATCGAGCTCTCCCCCTCTCCCCACGGGGGGTGGCTGCCCCCCTTAAGGGGATGGGGAGGGGCGACACAGCCTGCCAGGGACCTACACCCCCCCATCTTAAGGAGGTTAGGAGGGGGCCCAGCAGTCTACCAAGGACTCCCCCCCCCCCCCCCCACCGGACAACCTCTGGACACTTCGTCAGTCGTCAATTAGCGTCTTTGAGCAAAGAGCGTCTGAGGAATGTTTTAATTAGGTTATTCTGGCGAGGAGCGCTCGATGGTCGGTGATTAATAAGTGTGTAATTGGGTTGTTTGAGTGTGGGAGGGTTGGGAGGCTGAAGTAATGTTGGGAGGGCCTTCAAGTGCTCCATAAACACGGAGCGACCAGTGGAGCCACTTACCCGTGACTAGTGTCCCCCCCCCCCGCCCCCCATCCCATACCCCCTCCCCATACCCCAGCTGGACGTACGTGTGTGTACTCACCTAGTTGTGCTTGCACGGGTTGATCTCTGCTCTCTTGGCCCGCCTCTCAACTGTCAATCAATCAACTGTTACTAACTACTAATACTTTTTCACATACACACACACACACACACACACACTCACACTCACACTCACACAGTTAAGTTGCAAGCCCCCTTGGGAATTTTTTATTTTTTTTATATTTTCTACCACAGACGTGGCCACACATTTACAATGCTAACCAGCATATATACATTTTCTTCTGTCCTCCATGGACAGGGTGAGAGATGTGTTAAACATATAGTTCAGGGATTTATTGTACAATCAACCACAGAAGGTGATCACACCCTTGGGAATGAGTGATCACAGTGTATTGATCTTTGAGTACCTGGTAGAGCTAGGATTTATCTCCCAAAAAAAAGAACTGGGAAACAAAAGGCTGGCGTACCGAAAGGGAAATTATGAGATGAGAAAATTCCTAAGAGATATACCATGGGACACAGACCTCAGAAATAAGTCTGTACAAGACATGATGGACTATGTCACCCAAAAGTGTTAAGAGGCAGTAAACAGATTTATCCCGGCCCAAAAGGAAAAAACCGAGAAGCAATATAAAAATCCATGGTATAATAAGGCATGTATGGAAGCAAAGGAGCTGAACAAAAGGGCGTGGAAGAACTTCCGAAATAACATAACACCTGAAAGGAGAAAGAGATACCAGAGAACCAGGAACGAGTATGTTAGTGTGAGAAGAGAAGCAGATAAAAAGTATGAAAATTATATAGCTGATAAAGCTAAGACCGAACCAAAGCTACTCCGCAGTCACATCAGGAGGAAAACAACAGTGAAGGAACAGGTGATGAAACTTTGAACGGGTAAGGACAGGTACACAGAGAATGACCAAGAGATGTGAAGAACTCAACAAGAGGTTCCAAGAGGTCTTCACAATAGAAGAAGGTGAGGTCACGGCGCTAGGAGAGGGGGCAGTAAACCAGGCGATCTCTGAAGGGTTCGAAATTACACAACATGAGGTCAAGAGACACCTGTTGGATCTGGATGTTAAAAAAACTGTTGGGAGACGTACCAGAAATATGGAAGACGGCGAATGTGGTCCCAATATACAAAAAGGGCGACAGACAAGAGGCACTGAACTACAGGCCAGTGTCCTTAACTTGTATACCAGAATATACTTAACTTGTATATTCTATCCTGAGCTGTGGCTGCGAGCACGGTCGACATAAGCGTTAACAACACTCCTCTTGTACCTGTCTGGGCAGTTACTGTTGGCATTGAAGCACATTCCTATGTTTCCTTAGTGTAGAATGGAAGCAAGTCGATAAAGAACTCTGTAGGGTAAGGCAGGTCCTAGTCAACAACGGCTTCTCCAATGGTTTCGTTGAAGACATCATAAGAAGGAAAGTGAAACGCCATGCAACCTCTGAAGAGACAACTAACACAACACCTGTACCCCCCTCTTAGACTATTTTACAGGAACTTCTTTTCCACAGCCCATAAAACGGAGGAACGGGTCCTGAAAGATATTAATAGAAACGTTATCCCTACAGACAAAAATCAGAAGATACAATTGACGATTTACTATAAAACCAAGAAAACTGCCAACCTACTCATGAGAAACTCTCCAGACACAAAGCAGAATGCTTTGAAAGAGACCAATGTCGTCTATGCCTTCAACTGCCCACTTGGGGACTGTAAGCCTCAAAGAACTCAGTATATAGGCAAGACAACAATATATCTTTCCAGGCGATTAACGATGCATAAGCAACAGGGCTCCATTAAGGAACATATAATCTCTTCCCACAACCAGACCATCACCAGAGAAGTCTTAACAAAAAACACGGAAATCATCGATAGATACAGCGATAGAAGGCGGCTTTATATCTGCGAGGCACTACACATTAAGAAGTCAACACCAGCAATCAACAGCCAATTAATGCACAACTATATTCTACCCACTTCAAGACTCCGCACCAATATAGAAGCATCAAGAAATATGGGCCAATAGGCCCTTTGCATTTACTTCCATTCTTCCCCCTTTAACTTTACCCAATATTTCGTGTTCTATCTTGTGTTGAAAGTTTCTTTTCACCTCATCCAAAACTGTTGTAACATATCACCTCACCCAAATGCAGGTATATAAAATTAAAAGCCGTTTGAATTATAGCATAGTAGCCTCGCCCCGTTCTGCAGCCTCGCCCCGTTCTGCAGCCTCGCCCCGTTCTGCAGCCTCGCCCCGTTCTGCAGCCTCGCCCCGTTCTGCAGCCTCGCCCCGTTCTTCCATCCCCTGCTTGCCAGCTCTATGGACGTTTTCAAATTCAAATTATAGCATAGTAAGAAATCTGTATTAGTGTTTGCAGGTTATAGTTGTGTGTGTGTAAACTACAGTCTTTGAAAATGTAATAAATTATTACGAAAGCGTTCAAGTGTCGCGTCAGACTAGAAATAAAAATGAATTTTGGAGAACTGAGTTTTCAATTACCATCAACAGTGAAAAGAACCATAAGAAATATTGAGAAAATTCGTGTTAGAATTATTAATCTTACTTTTTCGGTCATATTTAATAATATGTCTACAGGAAAGACTGCGTATATATATATATATATATATATATATATATATATATATATATATATATATATATATATATATATATTATATGTCGTACCTAGTAGCCAGAATGCACTTTTTGGCCTACTATGCAAGGCCCAATTTGCCTAATAAGCCAAGTTTTCCTGAATTAATATATTTTCTCTAATTTTTTCTTATGAAATGATAAAGCTACCCATTTCATTATGTATGAGGTCATTTTTTTTTTATTGGAGTTAAAATTAACGTAGATATATGACTGAACCTAACCAACCCTACCTAACCTAACCTATCTTTATAGGTTAGGTTAGGTAGCAGAAAAAGTTAGGTTAGGTTAGGTAGGTTAGGTAGTCGAAAAAACATTAATTCATGAAAACTTGGCTTATTAGGCAAATCGGGCCTTGCATAGTAGGCTGAGAAGTGCGTTCTGGCTATTAGGTACGACACACACACACATATATATATATATATATATATATATATATATATATATATATATATATATATATATATATATATATATGCGTGTGTGTGTGTGTGTGTGTATATCACGAAAATAAACACGTGATTAAAAATGTGACAGTGTCAGACCACGGAGGAAAATTGAAACAGGAATTTCCTTAAGTACTTTCGTATATTAATACATCTTCAGAAGGAGTGAAGATGTATTCTTCACTCCTTCTGAAGATGTATTTATATACGAAAGTACTTAAGGAAATTCCTGTTTCAATTTTCCTCCGTGGTCTGACACTGTCATATATATATATATATTATATATATATGTATATATATATATATATATATATATATATATATATATATATATATATATATATATATATATATATATATATATATATATTAGTATATTTTGGTAGCAGTCTTTCCTGTAGACATATATTATTAAATATGACCGAAAAAGTAAGATTAATAATTCTAACACGAATTTTCTCAATCTTTCGTACATTACGCTTCACTGTTGGAGGTAAATAAAAAATCACTTCTCCAAAATTCATTTTTATTTCTAGTCTGACGCGACACGGGCGCGTTTCGTAAAACTTATTACATTTTCAAAGACTTCACAAATACACAACTGATTAGAACTTACGTATCTCTGATTTTATATCTACATTTGAGTGAGGTGGGAGGGGTGATGTGGCATTAACACAAGACAGAACAAGAGGGGATATTAATAGGGTATTAAAAGTATCAACACAAGACAGAACAGAAACAATGGGTATTGAATAGAAGTGTTTGTAGAAAGCCTATTGGTCCATATTTCTTGATGCTTCTATATTGGAGCGGAGTCTTGAGGTGGGTAGAATATAGTTGTGCAATAATTGGCTGTTGATTGCTGGTGTTGACTTCTTGATGTGTAGTGCCTCGCAAACGTCAAGCCGCCTGCTATCGCTGTATCTATCGATGATTTCTGTGTTGTTTACTAGGATTTCTCTGGCGATGGTTTGGTTATGGGAAGAGATTATATGTTCCTTAATGGAGCCCTGTTGCTTATGCATCGTTAAACGCCTAGAAAGAGATGTTGTTGTCTTGCCTATATACTGGGTTTTTTGGAGCTTACAGTCCCCAAGTGGGCATTTGAAGGCATAGACGACGTTAGTCTCTTTTAAAGCGTTCTGTTTTGTGTCTGGAGAGTTTCTCATGAGTAGGGTTGCCGTTTTTCTGGTTTTATAGTAAATCGTCAGTTGTATCCTCTGATTTTTGTCTGTAGGGATAACGTTTCTATTAACAATATCTTTCAGGACCCTTTCCTCCGTTTTATGAGCTGTGGAAAAGAAGTTCCTGTAAAATAGTCTAATAGGGGGTATAGGTGTTGTGTTAGTTGTCTCTTCAGAGGTTGCATGGCTTTTCACTTTCCTTCTTATGATGTCTTCGATGAAACCATTGGAGAAGCCGTTATTGACTAGGACCTGCCTTACCCTACAGAGTTCTTCGTCGACTTGCTTCCATTCTGAGCTGTGGCTGAGAGCACGGTCGACGTATGCGTTAACAACACTCCTCTTGTACCTGTCAGGGCAGTCGCTGTTGGCATTTAGGCACATTCCTATGTTTGTTTCCTTAGTGTAGACTGCAGTGTGGAAACCTCCGCCCTTTTCCATGACTGTTACATCTAGAAAAGGCAGCTTCCCATCCTTTTCCGTCTCGTAAGTGAAACGCAGCACGGAACTCTGCTCAAATGCCTCCTTCAGCTCCTGCAGATGTCTGACATCAGGTACCTGTGTAAAAATGTCGTCAACATACCTGCAGTATATGACCGGTTTCAAGTTCATGTCGACTAAGACTTTTTGCTCGATGGTACCCATGTAGAAGTTTGCAAACAGGACACCTAGGGGAGAACCCATGGCGACCCCATCTACTTGCTTATACATGTGCCCATCCGGGCTCAAGAAGGGTGCCTCTTTAGTACAAGCTTGGAGTAGTTTCCTCAGAATACTTTCTGGCATGTCAAGAGGATTCTGGCATGTGTATCGTGATCCAGCCTGTACTCCTCTTGACATGCCAGAAAGTATTCTGAGGAAACTACTCCAAGCTTGTACTAAAGAGGCACCCTTCTTGAGCCCGGATGGGCACATGTATAAGCAAGTAGATGGGGTCGCCATGGGTTCTCCCCTAGGTGTCCTGTTTGCAAACTTCTACATGGGTACCATCGAGCAAAAAGTCTTAGTCGACATGAACTTGAAACCGGCCATATACTGCAGGTATGTTGACGACATTTTTACACAGGTACCTGATGTCAGACATCTGCAGGAGCTGAAGGAGGCATTTGAGCAGAGTTCCGTGCTGCGTTTCACTTACGAGACGGAAAAGGATGGGAAGCTGCCTTTTCTAGATGTAACAGTCATGGAAAAGGGCGGAGGTTTCCACACTGCAGTCTACACTAAGGAAACAAACATAGGAATGTGCCTAAATGCCAACAGCGACTGCCCTGACAGGTACAAGAGGAGTGTTGTTAACGCATACGTCGACCGTGCTCTCAGCCACAGCTCAGAATGGAAGCAAGTCGACGAAGAACTCTGTAGGGTAAGGCAGGTCCTAGTCAATAACGGCTTCTCCAATGGTTTCATCGAAGACATCATAAGAAGGAAAGTGAAAAGCCATGCAACCTCTGAAGAGACAACTAACACAATACCTATACCCCCTATTAGACTATTTTACAGGAACTTCTTTTCCACAGCTCATAAAACGGAGGAAAGGGTCCTGAAAGATATTGTTAATAGAAACGTTATCCCTACAGACAAAAATCAGAGGATACAACTGACGATTTACTATAAAACCAGAAAAACGGCCAGCCTACTCATGAGAAACTCTCCAGACACAAAACAGAACGCTTTAAAAGAGACTAACGTCGTCTATGCCTTCAAATGCCCACTTGGGGACTGTAAGCTCCAAAAAACCCAGTATATAGGCAAGACAACAACATCTCTTTCTAGGCGTTTAACGATGCATAAGCAACAGGGCTCCATTAAGGAACATATAATCTCTTCCCATAACCAAACCATCGCCAGAGAAATCCTAGTAAACAACACAGAAATCATCGATAGATACAGCGATAGCAGGCGGCTTGACGTTTGCGAGGCACTACACATCAAGAAGTCAACACCAGCAATCAACAGCCAATTATTGCACAACTATATTCTACCCACCTCAAGACTCCGCTCCAATATAGAAGCATCAAGAAATATGGACCAATAGGCTTTCTACAAACACTTCTATTCAATACCCATTGTTTCTGTTCTGTCTTGTGTTGATACTTTTAATACCCTATTAATATCCCCTCTTGTTCTGTCTTGTGTTAATGCCACATCACCCCTCCCACCTCACTCAAATGTAGATATAAAATCAGAGATACGTAAGTTCTAATCAGTTGTGTATTTGTGAAGTCTTTGAAAATGTAATAAGTTTTACGAAACGCGCCCGTGTCGCGTCAGACTAGAAATAAAAATGAATTTTGGAGAAGTGATTTTTTATTTACCTCCAACAGTGAAGCGTAATGTACGAAAGATTGAGAAAATTCGTGTTAGAATTATTAATCTTACTTTTTCGGTCATATTTAATAATATATATATATATATATATATATATATATATATATATATATATATATATATATATATATATATATATATATATATATATATATATAATATTACACACACACAATATTCTGTCTTGCTCTGAAAAAGGCCAAGACAGCCGAAGACGCGCTCAACATTCTTTAATTTGTAAATGTGGTTTTCCCACAGATATATTACACAAATACACACACTTTCTACCTTCCACTTTATGTAAACACGTCACTATAGGGGACTCGACCAGACCGCGACCAGTATCACACAGTTTTATGGAAATTTCTCAATATACATATATTTCAACAAATTTAATAACAATTTCCCCATTAATGATCACTATACTATAAAAAGCAATTAGTATATTATTGGCGTGTAAAAATCATGACGGCAACAGCGGGAGGTTCTGTGGCTGGTGATTGGCTGGGAGAGTGTTGCCACTCATCGTGTTATTGTGTATATTTATTACCATTCATGTTTTGCTTCTTGTAAACTCGCAAGAAAACTGAATCATGAATTCCCAAAGCTTGAATGAATGCTGAAACAGACCAAATATTCAGAAAACATTGTTTTTGTTTATATTGTTTAAAATATTACATGTAACCCAGGGTTCCAGATGACACATGCCAATTGTGAACGTTAATAACCCGACAAGGATTACTACCGGGACGGTGAAGTTAGCATGCCACTAGGTGTCCAGCACCGCGACCACTCCACCACCAGGCTTCACACACACACACACTCATGATACTCTGTCCGTTCCTACCATGTTTAAGTGATGAAATAACTGTGCCCCAAGATAAGTCAAGAGCGCTGTGTCTCATCACCTTCCAACAGGAATCTATACACCGGGTGATTGACAGTTGAGAGGCGGGACCAAGGAGCCGAAGCACAATTAGCGGAGACGTTCATGGTGTGGGTGTGGACATACTTGGGTGCGGGTATTTTTTCTGGCTGATTTACTTGTTACATCTGTGGGCCAACTGTCGTCTGGTGTGTGGGGCGATGCCATTGACCTCGCTGGGCGGAATGAACAGCATATGGCAAGTATTTTTGTTTTCGTCGTCGTCTTCGGTCACAAGGCCGTTCTCGTCGACGTCGGTGGCGGCTCTGGAGAGCCTCCTAGTGTTGGTCGTGAAAGCTTCGGGTCGTTTGTGCCACTAACGTGTAGTTGTTGTAGAACGCGGTAGTGGTAGTGGCGTCTTTGGATGTGGTGTCTTCGTTGGCAGGGGCAGCCAGGGTGGGTGGCGTCCCTGTCGTACCGGACTGGTTGTGGGTCGTGTTGCGGGGTCGGACGGCGGGCTGGCCGCAGGTGGAGGAGCTGGGAGAAGGTCTCCTGGTACCGTCACCGTCGGAAGTCCATTTGCGGTGAGCAGCCTGTTGATGGTGTGGACGTACAGGTTGACGTCGTTGCCTGCCAATTTGTCAGCGAGGTGTAAAAGTACCGGAAGGAGGGTGTTGTTGGTGGCAACTGCAGGCTTGGGTCGTGGTTGTGAGCTCGAAGGTGAGGGACCAAGCGGTGGTGAGGTAGCAGCAGCTTCCCCAGTGTTCTCGGGCATGGCCGGGAAAGCGGACGTAAGTGGGTTGGCTAGCTGAGGTGAGGTGGTGCTTGCCGCCATCTTTTCTATTTCCTCCTGCCAGTGGAGACAGTCAGGTGAAACTGCAGTGTGCGGGCCATTGCAGAGTCGGTGGGAGGATGTATAGGCTGCGTAGTGATGCTCCTGGGCGCAGAGGCTGCATCTCTGCACTTACTGGTGTAGAGGGAGTACCGGTAGCACTTGAAGCACTGGCGGAGCTCCGTGTATCGTTCCTTGGTCATGTGGGCGGGTGGAAGCGTAATTCTGGCGTAGTTAAGGCCGTGTTCTTTGGCGTGGGTCGCTGGGATGACCGTGGTGAAGGCCGCTCTCAGTGTGGGTCTGCGGGTGTTGTTGGTGCTGATCTTGGCCACTACCGCGGTCAGCGTCGGGTTCAGGGAACACCCTCATATACTTGTATTAAAACTTTGTATACGGTATTAAAATAATTGTCATATACTGCATTAAAGCAGCGCCGTATACTGTATTAAACCATCGTGGTATGCTGTTTTATAACGGCGTGGTATACTGTATTAGAACAGCCTCGTATACTGTACTAAAACAACGTGGTATACTGTATTAGAACAGCCTCGTATACTGTACTAAAACAACGTGGTATACTGTATTAGAACAGCCTCGTATACTGTACTAAAACAACGTGGTATACTGTATTAGAACAGCCTCGTATACTGTACTAAAACAACGTGGTATACTGTATTAGAACAGCCTCGTATACTGTACTAAAACAACGTGGTATACTGTATTAGAACAGCCTCGTATACTGTACTAAAACAACGTGGTATACTGTATTAGAACAGCCTCGTATACTGTACTAAAACAACGTGGTATACTGTGTTAAAACTGCATTAAAAGAAGCGAACGTTCGGTCAGGTGTCTGAGTTCTGTTGGCGATTATTCTCATATGAAGCAGGTGGATGAAGCATTTACAACATTGTCAGTCGAGCACAGGCGGTCAGCGGAGACACACTGCTCCAGACATGCCCGAACATCAGTTGAGAGTCGTGTGTAAACCGTTTTTCATCTATAAACAGGGGATTGAACGGGTAGTTTAACGAGCATTTGGCCTCTGTTGATAAGAACCAGATTCACGAAAGCACTTACGAACGTGTACATCTTTCCTCAATCATTGACGGCTTTGGTTACATTTAATAACAGTTTACAAGCATGAAAACTTCCCATTCAACTGTTGTTATTGTTATAAACAGCCTCCTGGTGCTTCGGAGCTCATTAACTGTTTAATAATTGGAAACAAAGCCGCCAAAGATTGAGAAAAGATGTACAAGTTCGTAAGTGCTTGCGTAAGTGCTTTCGTGAATGTAGCCCCAGGGTGAGAGAGGAGCGCGGCCTTGCACCTCTCACACACCTGTCTTGCCTACACTCCTCACCTCTAGCTCTCATTCTTTACTTTTTGTGTTATTTGGGTTTCTCTCAACAGCAATAAAAGTTTTACTTTTTGCTAATGATGCAAGTTGATGTATTACTTCTGGAGACTTTGTGTGTGTGTGTGTGTGTGTGTGTGTGTGTGTGTGTGTGTGTGTGTGTGTGTGTGTGTGTGTGTGTGTGTGTGTGTGTGTGTGTGTGTGTGTGTGCGTGTGTGCGTGTGTGTGTGTAACTACCGCCACATTTCACTATGATAATTAATAATGACCATCCATGACAAAATATACTATTTATCCGTGACACAAAAAAGAACAAATTACCTTTTCACTGACTGAATTTTCAACGTAAAACAGAATTAGGTAATCTACACCGCTGCTTCAACCCCACAGTGAATTAAGCACTGCTGCACACTGAACATTTGTGAGCAGTCTTGTCAACACCTTTGTTTTAATGCATCATGCGTATTCAAGCGGCACTCAAATGTAATTTTTTCTTTTTCGTAAAACAAATTTGCGCTTGATTTACAAATTGGCAAGTTGGGCGCCGCACCGCGGTTGCCAGAGGTCGCTACACGTACGATCATTTGAGTAACAAGAAGCTCGTCGCGAGGTTGTCAGACGTACGATAATTTCCACAACCCACGAGACGTGCACTTTGTTGAACTTTGTCCATCGTTTGTTGAACAATATTTCCTCTTTATTGCTTTCCCAGGTTGCTTTAATTTCTTTTTCTCTGTTTATCTTGCTCAAACACGAGCAAAATGTTGGGAAAAACGACACAAGACGATATTTCATCATCCTTTTTTTTCGCGATTATTGGATTTGTATTTTTATTAATTATCATTATTTTATTACACAACCTAAATGGCTATGGTATTAATTAAAGGGTTTATACTGGCTGAGTACATCTCCTGAGTCACTGTTCACTCTCCACGCTGGCTGAGTACTTCCTGGAGTCACTGTTCACTCTCCACGCTGGCTGAGTACTTCCCGGAGTCATTGTTCACTCTCCACGCTGGCTGAGTACTTCCTGGAGTCACTGTTCACTCTCCACGCTGGCTGAGTACTTCCCGGAGTCATTGTTCACTCTCCACGCTGGCTGAGTACTTCCTGGAGTCACTGTTCACTCTCCACGCTGGCTGAGTACTTCCTGGAGTCACTGTTCACTCTCCACACTGGCTGAGTACATCTCCTGAGTCACTGTTCACTCTCCACACTGGCTGAGTACATCCCCTGAGTCACTGTTCACTCTCCACACTGGCTGAGTACTTCCTGGAGTCACTGTTCACTCTCCACGCTGGCTGAGTACTTCCTGGAGTCACTGTTCACTCTCCACGCTGGCTGAGTACTTCCTGGAGTCACTGTTCACTCTCCACACTGGCTGAGTACTTCCTGGAGTCACTGTTCACTCTCCACGCTGGCTGAGTACTTCCTGGAGTCATTGTTCACTCTCCACGCTGGCTGAGTACTTCCCGGAGTCACTGTTCACTCTCCACGCTGGCTGAGTACTTCCTGGAGTCATTGTTCACTCTCCACGCTGGCTGAGTACTTCCCGGAGTCACTGTTCACTCTCCACGCTGGCTGAGTACTTCCTGGAGTCATTGTTCACTCTCCACGCTGGCTGAGTACTTCCTGGAGTCACTGTTCACTCTCCACGCTGGCTGAGTACTTCCCGGAGTCACTGTTCACTCTCCACGCTGGCTGAGTACTTCCTGGAGTCATTGTTCACTCTCCACGCTGGCTGAGTACTTCCCGGAGTCACTGTTCACTCTCCACGCTGGCTGAGTACTTCCTGGAGTCATTGTTCACTCTCCACGCTGGCTGAGTACTTCCTGGAGTCACTGTTCACTCTCCACGCTGGCTGAGTACTTCCCGGAGTCACTGTTCACTCTCCACGCTGGCTGAGTACTTCCTGGAGTCACTGTTCACTCTCCACGCTGGCTGAGTACTTCCCGGAGTCACTGTTCACTCTCCACGCTGGCTGAGTACTTCCTGGAGTCATTGTTCACTCTCCACGCTGGCTGAGTACTTCCTGGAGTCACTGTTCACTCTCCACGCTGGCTGAGTACTTCCCGGAGTCACTGTTCACTCTCCACGCTGGCTGAGTACTTCCTGGAGTCATTGTTCACTCTCCACGCTGGCTGAGTACTTCCCGGAGTCACTGTTCACTCTCCACGCTGGCTGAGTACTTCCTGGAGTCATTGTTCACTCTCCACGCTGGCTGAGTACTTCCTGGAGTCACTGTTCACTCTCCACGCTGGCTGAGTACTTCCCGGAGTCACTGTTCACTCTCCACGCTGGCTGAGTACTTCCTGGAGTCACTGTTCACTCTCCACGCTGGCTGAGTACTTCCCGGAGTCACTGTTCACTCTCCACGCTGGCTGAGTACTTCCTGGAGTCACTGTTCACTCTCCACGCTGGCTGAGTACTTCCTGGAGTGTTTGTTCACTCTCCACGCTGGCTGAGTACTTCCTGGAGTCACTGTTCACTCTCCACGCTGGCTGAGTACTTCCTGGAGTCACTGTTCACTCTCCACGCTGGATGAGTACTTCCCCTGAGTCACTGTTCACTCTCCACGCTGGCTGAGTACTTCCTGGAGTCACTGTTCACTCTCCACGCTGGATGAGTACTTCCCCTGAGTCACTGTTCACTCTCCACGCTGGCTGAGTACTTCCCCTGAGTCACTGTTCACTCTCCACGCTGGATGAGTACTTCCCCTGAGTCATTGTTCACTCTCCACGCTGGATGAGTACTTCCCCTGAGTCACTGTTCACTCTCCACGCTGGCTGAGTACTTCCCGGAGTCATTGTTCACTCTCCACGCTGGATGAGTACTTCCCCTGAGTCATTGTTCACTCTCCACGCTGGATGAGTACTTCCCCTGAGTCATTGTTCACTCTCCACGCTGACTGAGTACTTCCTGGAGTCATTGTTCACTCTCCACGCTGGCTGAGTACTTCCTGGAGTCACTGTTCACTCTCCACGCTGGCTGAGTACTTCCTGGAGTCACTGTTCACTCTCCACGCTGGCTGAGTACTTCCTGGAGTCATTGTTCACTCTCCACGCTGGCTGAGTACTTCCTGGAGTCACTGTTCACTCTCCATATATAGATGAGTACTTCCCCCAGTCATTGTGAAGTAACTAGTCTTCAGCTTCCAGTTATGTTTTCTCATTTCACATATTAAGACACACTTCTGCTCCTTAGTATCTTACACGACGTGATCATGTGCCCCAGTCCGGCCATGGCGATTCGATTCCATGTCTGTTAACATTTTCGTGTCATATTTCTGGACGTTCTTATGTTCATATTTATACTTAAGAAACTGTGTGTTAATTTACTTGGGCTGGACGGTAGAACGACGGTCTCGCTTCATGCAGGTCGGCGTTCAATCCCCGACCGTCCAAGTGGTTGGGCACCATTCCTTCCCCACCCCCCGTCCCATCCCAAATCATTATCTTGACCCCTTCTAAGTGCTATATAGTCGTAGTGGCTTGACGCTTTCCTCAGATAGTTCCCTTCCCTTTGTACTTGTAATTCTTTATCTAAAGTTCTTCCCGACATTTGTGGTTAATTTAGCTATGTAGTTTCCTTCCACGTTACCTCGTTACTGGTGTTCCTGCCGTTCACCAGTGCTTCTCTAGCTTCTTTTCCTGGACCGGGTTGATACCTGGTTGATGGGGTTCTGGGAGTTCTTCTACTCCCCAAGCCCGGCCCGAGGCCAGGCTTGACTTGTGAGAGTTTGGTCCACCAGGCTGTTGCTTGGAGCGGCCCGCAGGCCCACATATACCTGGTTGATGGGGTTCTGGGAGTTCTTCTACTCCCTAAGCCCGGCCCGAGGCCAGGCTTGACTTGTGAGAGTTTGGTCCACCAGGCTGTTGCTTGGAGCGGCCCGCAGGCCCACATATACCTGGTTGATGGGGTTCTGGGAGTTCTTCTACTCCCTAAGCCCGGCCCGAGGCCAGGCTTGACTTGTGAGAGTTTGGTCCACCAGGCTGTTGCTTGGAGCGGCCCGCAGACCCACATATACCTGCTTGATGGGGTTCTGGGAGTTCTTCTACTCCCCAAGCCCGGCCTGAGGCCAGGCTTGACTTGTGAGAGTTTGGTCCACCAGGCTGTTGCTTGGAGCGGCCCGCAGGCCCACATACCCACCACAGCCCGGTTGGTCCGGCACTCCTTGAAGGAAACAATTTAGGTTCCTCTTGAAAATGTCCACGGTTGTTCCGGCAATATTTCTTATAGTCGCTGGGAGGACGTTGAACAACCGCGGACCTCTGATGTTTATACAGTGTTCTCTGATTGTGCCTATGGCACCTCTGCTCTTCACTGGTTCTATTCTACATTTTCTTCCATATCGTTCACTCCAGTATGTTGATATTTTACTGTGCAGATTAGGGACCTGACCCTCCAGTATTTTCCATGTATATATTATTTGATATCTCTCTCGTATCCTTTCTAGCGAGTACATTTGGAGAGCTTTGAGACGATCCCAATTATTATTTAGATGCTTTATCGCGTCTCTGTATACCGTATGTGTTCTCTGTACTCCCTGTATATCAGCAATCTCTCCTGCTCTGAAGGGGGAAGTGAGTACTGAGCAGTACTCAAGCCAGGACAACACAAGTGACTTGAAGAGTACAACCATTGTGATGGGATCCCTGGATTTGAAAGTACTCGTAATCCATCCTATCATTTTTCTGGGTGATGTAATATTTGCTTGGTTATGCTCCCTAAACGTTAGGTCGTCAGACATCATTATTCCCAAATCCTTTACATGTTGCTTTCCTACTATGAGCAAATTTGATTGTGTTTTGTATCCTGTATTATGTTTAAGGTCCTCATTTTTACCTTACCTGAGTACCTGGAATTTACTTTCTGCTGCCCAGTCGAAAACTTTATTAATATCTGCTAGTAATTTTTCAATGTCTTCAGCAGAGGTAATTTTCATGCTGATTTTTGTGTCATCTGCAAAGGATGATACGAAGTTGTGCCTTGTATTTGAGTCTATATCTGATATTAGAATAAGGGAAAGCAGTGGTGCAAGGACTGTACCCTGAGGTACTGAGCTTGGACTCGATTTTATATGGTTGACTGTTACTCTTTGTGTTCTGTTTGTTTTGACCAATTCACCTTATAATCTTGCATGTCGTCATCATGTTTCCCGTGATCCGTCTTTTCTCTGGTGTGAAGTCGCGTTCCGTTAGTTTATTGTTTCGTAATAAGTTTTAATGGAATTTAGTTCCCATTTATTAATTTGGTTAATGTAGACTCAACAAGTTGGAGAAAGTACAAAATGAAACCACGAGAATAATCTTAGGATGCCCAAGAAATGTTGTGATTGAGATCAAGAGGATGGTTAAAAAGTATTGGAAGCAGAATTTCAGAGATAAAAGTAGCTTCGACGATTAGATTAATGAGGGGGGGGCATAAGAAATTAATCCTCTCACTTCAAGAACTGGAAAGAAATAAACAATGTAAGGTAAAGTATAATGAGAGAGGGTATATGAGATCATTATATTCTAGTTACAAACTACGAGGCCTTTAACAAATGTATTGTATTGCCAAAAAAACATATAACACCCCCATGGGAGGAATGGAACATTGATGTAGTAGTTATTGCTTCTATTTACTTCCATGACGAGTTTTCAGACTCTTAATTAATTTTGCGGGAGTGTGAGAGTTGAGGGAGAAGCACCGGCCACCTGGACACCATTCTTGACACCTTAACACCGCTCCTTGCACAACACTTGTGTACCAACGTCACGCAATTTGCAACTATGTCTTCAACGTCCAGTTTTGTAAACTGTTTTTCCTTAGCTTTTTGTTTCAATATTTTGCACTACATTGGGTTGAACACTGTGCCATCATTAGTGGGTAGTTCATGTTCCCGATACTCTTCCTTCAGTGATACGCCTTCCTCTTACTTCCTTCTCCCTCTTTTTCACTCCCACTACACTCCCTCCCACTACACTCTCCCCCACTACACACTCCCCCCACTACACACTCCCCCCACTACACACTCCCCCCACTACACTCCCCCACTACACTCCCCCCACTACACTCCCCCACTACACTCCCCCCACTACACTCCCCCACTACACTCCCCCTGTTTGCCACAACAAACTTTTGTAGAGTTTCAACCCTCTTCTCCGACTTTTTGAGGTATTCCAAGATGTGTGTACCAACCTCAGAGGTCACGACGCTACCCTGCACCTCAGAGGTCACCACGCTGCCCAGCACCTCAGAGGTCACCACGCTGCCCAGCACCTCAGAGGTCACCACGCTGCCCAGCACCTCAGAGGTCACCACGCTGCCCAGCACCTCAGAGGTCACCACGCTGCCCAGCACCTCAGAGGTCACCACGCTGCCCTGCACCTCAGAGGTCACCACGCTGCCCAGCACCTCAGAGGTCACCACGCTGTCCAGCACCTCAGAGGTCACCACGCTGCCCAGCACCTCAGAGGTCACCACGCTGCCCAGCACCTCAGAGGTCACCACGCTGCCCAGCACCTCAGAGGTCACCACGCTGCCCAGCACCTCAGAGGTCACCACGCTGCCCTGCACCTCAGAGGTCACCACGCTGCCCAGCACCTCAGAGGTCACCACGCTGTCCAGCAACTCAGAGGTCACCACGCTGCCCAGCACCTCAGAGGTCACCACGCTGCCCAGCACCTCAGAGGTCACCACGCTGCCCAGCACCTCAGAGGTCACCACGCTGCCCAGCACCTCAGAGGTCACCACGCTGCCCAGCACCTCAGAGGTCACCACGCTGCCCAGCACCTCAGAGGTCACCACGCTACTCAGCACCTCAGGGGTCACGGTGACTATCGTTCTCTCTCCACGGCTTCTTTCTTGTTCCTACTGTACGATCCTGCCTCCACTCGGAGCCTCGTTTACCCTGGCTGTGGGAGCCGGCTTGGAATCTCTCACACGGGGCTTCATGGGAACAGAGACACGAACCACCATTGTGGATGCCTCAATAACTGCAGCAAGATAGCAAGAATTGTTCTCCTTTAGTTTAGGCACCGCAATATATTGTCACGTTCCTGTATCCTAGTCCTTGCACAACAATTCTTTCTGGAGCCTCTGCCTTTAACAAGGCAACAATCTGACTTTGTTTTTCACCACATAAAATATTCCTCTTAGACCACATAACACTTTCACTGCTAAGATGCAAAAATTCAGAATCCATGTACGTCGGATACTTAAAAACTATAAACTTTGTGTAAATTATTCCTACTTCAAAAGTGACCATAACAATATTCTTAAATCCGTCAGACGGTAGTGTTCCACTGCCCCTTCTGCCTGAACTGTTGTGTATCGTAGGGCTGGTGAGCACGCCTCATTGAACAAAGGTTCAAGTTCAACAAATTCTTGATCGAATTGAACCCCCCCACCCCAGCTTGTGATGAAAGTTCAGCTGACGTGTCGAGGGAGATAACAGCAGCTTCCTGCCATTGACCGGTACCTCTTGCCGGGCGTGGTCCTGTTGAAGCCTTCCGGTGAAGTGTTCCTGTTGAGATTGTATAGGACTTGGAACCCCCAGGTCCCGTCTGTCGCGCGTCACTACACTTCCTTGGTCCTTTGTCTCTATAACTCTCACTATCCCTTATGTGGATCATCAAGATCACATCTTTCAAGATGAGGACGGGCACTACCCCCTGTCCGCCATCAAGGCTGGGATAGAACTCTCTAGGCTGTACAACTTTCCATTAGGTGACACCAAGAATATGACGTTTCGGTCCGTTCTAGATATGACTTGATAATAGTCCCGGACGGACCGAAACCTCTCCATCTCCTTTATTTTCAGGAACGTGGATATGATGGGCCGAATTTTTGGTCCCATTACTGAACGACCGACCAATAATTGTTGTACCACTCCAACACACACACGCACACACACACACACACACACACACATGGGGGCCTCGTAGGGTCCCGGGCCTTGGGGGCCTCGTAGCCTGGTGGATAGCGCGCAGGATTCGTAATTCTGTGGCGCGGGTTCGATTCCCGCACGAGGCAGAAACAAATGGGCAAAGTTTCTTTCACACTAAGTGCCCCTGTTACCAAGCAGTAAATAGGTACCTGGGAGTTAGTCAGCTGTCACGGGCTGCTTCCTGGGGTGTGTGTGTGTGGTGTGGAAAAAAAAAAGTAGTTAGTAAACAGTTGATTGACAGTTGAGAGGCGGGCCCAAAGAGCAAAGCTCAACCCCCGCAAAACACAACTAGTAAACACAACTAGTAAACACACACACACACACACACACACACCAACAGCGTCAATCCATGTCCTGGATAAAACTACCTGGCTTATCCTCGCTGGCAATTATCCATGGATAAAAAGCGCACACTGATGCCGTATATTTAACAGCCCCGAGACGGGAGTTTTCCCTCCGCCGTGTTGCAGTAACTCCGAGGCTCACACCACAGTCTACCATATAACACTATACTATGATCACATCATAACACTATACTATGATCACATCATGTTAAACCCACGGGAAGTGTGGTGAGGGGTAGTGTGGACAGTATGGTGTATGTTCCCTCCTAGTTGTACTCACCTAGTTGTGCTTGCGGGGATTGAGCTTCGGCTCATTGGTCCCGCCTCTCAACTGTCAATCAACTGGTGTACAGATTCCTGAGCCTACTGGGCTCTATCATATCTACATTTGAAACTGTGTATGGAGTCAGCCTCCACCACATCACTGCCTAATGCATTCCATTTACTAACTACTCTGACACTGAAAGAAAATCATTCTAATAGCTCTGTGGCTCATTTGGGCACTCAGCTTCCACCTGTGTCCCCTTGTTCGTGTACCTCCCGTGTCAAATAATCCATCCTTAATTACCCAATCAAGTCCCTTGAAAATTTTGTATGTGATGATCATGTCTCCCCGAGCTCTTCTCTCTTTCTGCCTCTTAGTGGCATACCTCTGAACGTTCTCCAACTTCGTCTACTGCAGTCTGGGGCCGCATACTCCAGGGCTGGTCTGACATAGGTAGTGTTCAAGGATCTATATAATTCCTTACACGAGTTTGTAAAGGCGGTTACCTGGGCCCGTGTGGGCACCATGGTGGGTGTTGGGCACCGTGTGGGCACCATGGTGGGTGTTGGGGCCCGTGTGGGCACCATGGTGGGTGTTGGGGCCCGTGTGGGCACCATGGTGGGTGTTGGGGCCCGTGTGGGCACCATGGTGGGTGTTGGGGCCCGTCTGGGCACCATGGTGGGTGTTGGGGCCCGTCTGGGCACCATGGTGGGTGTTGGGGCCCGTGTGGGCACCATGGTGGGTGTTGGGGCCCGTGTGGGCACCATGGTGGGTGTTGGGCACCGTGTGGGCACCATGGTGGGTGTTGGGGACCGTGTGGGCACCATGGTGGGTGTTGGGGACCGTGTGGGCACCATGGTGGGTGTTGGGCACCGTGTGGGCACCATGGTGGGTGTTGGGCACCGTGTGGGCACCATGGTGGGTGTTGGGGCCCGTGTGGGCACCATGGTGGGTGTTGGGCACCGTGTGGGCACCATGGTGGGTGTTGGGGCCCGTGTGGGCACCATGGTGGGTGTTGGGGCCCGTGTGGGCACCATGGTGGGTGTTGGGCACCGTGTGGGCACCATGGTGGGTGTTGGGGCCCGTGTGGACACCATGGTGGGTGTTGGGCACCGTGTGGGCACCATGGTGGGTGTTGGGGCCCGTGTGGGCACCATGGTGGGTGTTGGGGCCCGTGTGGGCACCATGGTGGGTGTTGGGGATCCTGGATGTCGTGATCAATATACCATAAGCAAGTCAATCGTAGCAAGAGTTACACGTATATTTGGCTCTTCATGCAAAGTCATGATTTAAGTTTCTTTAGCCGGGGTATATGTGAAGGTTTGTCCGTTCCGTGTCCGCTCCAGTACAGTGCCTGGCTCCAGTACAGTGCCTAGCTCCAGTACACTGCCTGGCTCCAGTACACTGCCTGGCTCCAGTACACTGCCTGGCTCCAGTACAGTGCCTAGCTCCAGTACACTGCCTGGCTCCAGTACACTGCCTGGCTCCAGTACACTGCCTGGCTCCGGTACACTGCCTGGCTCCAGTACACTGCCTGGCTCCAGTACACTGCCTGGCTCCAGTACACTGCCTAGCTCCAGTACAGTGCCTGGCTCCAGTACAGTGCCTGGCTCCAGTACACTGCCTGGCTCCAGTACACTACCTAGCTCCAGTACAGTGCCTGGCTCCAGTACACTGCCTGGCTCCAGTACAGTGCCTAGCTCCAGTACACTGCCTGGCTCCAGTACAGTGCCTGGCTCCAGTACACTGCCTGGCTCCAGTACACTGCCTGGCTCCAGTACACTGCCTGGCTCCAGTACACTGCCTGGCTCCAGTACACTGCCTGGCTCCAGTACACTGCCTGGCTCCAGTACACTGCCTGGCTCCAGTACACTGCCTGGCTCCAGTACACTGCCTGGCTCCAGTACAGTGCCTAGCTCCAGTACAGTGCCTAGCTCCAGTACAGTGCCTGGCTCCAGTACACTGCCTGGCTCCAGTACACTACCTAGCTCCAGTACAGTGCCTGGCTCCAGTACAGTGCCTGGCTCCAGTACAGTGCCTGGCTCCAGTACAGTGCCTAGCTCCAGTACACTGCCTGGCTCCAGTACACTGCCTGGCTCCAGTACACTACCTAGCTCCAGTACAGTGCCTGGCTCCAGTACACTGCCTGGCTCCAGTACACTGCCTGGCTCCAGTACACTGCCTGGCTCCAGTACACTGCCTGGCTCCAGTACAGTGCCTGGCTCCAGTACACTACCTAGCTCCAGTACAGTGCCTGGCTCCAGTACAGTGCCTGGCTCCAGTACAGTGCCTGGCTCCAGTACACTGCCTGGCTCCAGTACACTGTCTGGCTCCAGTACAGTGCCTGGCTCCAGTACAGTGCCTAGCTCCAGTACAGTGCCTGGCTCCAGTACAGTGCCTGGCTCCAGTACACTGCCTGGCTCCAGTACAGTGCCTAGCTCCAGTACAGTGCCTGGCTCCAGTACAGTGCCTGGCTCCAGTACAGTGCCTGGCTCCAGTACAGTGCCTGGCTCCAGTACAGTGCCTGGCTCCAGTACAGTGCCTGGCTCCAGTACACTGCCTGGCTCCAGTACAGTGCCTGGCTCCAGTACACTACCTAGCTCCAGTACAGTGCCTGGCTCCAGTACAGTGCCTGGCTCCAGTACAGTGCCTGGCTCCAGTACACTGCCTGGCTCCAGTACACTGTCTGGCTCCAGTACAGTGCCTGGCTCCAGTACAGTGCCTAGCTCCAGTACAGTGCCTGGCTCCAGTACAGTGCCTGGCTCCAGTACACTGCCTGGCTCCAGTACAGTGCCTAGCTCCAGTACAGTGCCTGGCTCCAGTACAGTGCCTGGCTCCAGTACAGTGCCTGGCTCCAGTACAGTGCCTGGCTCCAGTACAGTGCCTGGCTCCAGTACAGTGCCTAGCTCCAGTACAGTGCCTGGCTCCAGTACAGTGCCTGGCTCCAGTACAGTGCCTGGCTCCAGTACAGTACCTGGCTCCAGTACAGTGCCTGGCTCCAGTACAGTGCCTGGCTCCAGTACGGTGCCTGGCTCCAGTACAGTGCCTGGCTCCAGTACGGTGCCTGGCTCCAGTACAGTGCCTGGCTCCAGTACAGTGCCTGGCTCCAGTACAGTGCCTGGCTCCAGTACGGTGCCTGGCTCCAGTACAGTGCCTGGCTCCAGTACAGTGCCTAGCTCCAGTACAGTGCCTGGCTCCAGTACGGTGCCTGGCTCCAGTACAGTGCCTGGCTCCAGTACAGTGCCTGGCTCCAGTACAGTGCCTGGCTCCAGTACAGTGCCTGACTCCAGTACGGTGCCTGGCTCCAGTACACTGCCTGGTGCCAAGACCGCCCGTCCCCCCCCCCACCCCGTGGGGTTCCCTTTATATTGTACACTTGATGGTAAACTTAACCTACACTGACACCCACCTTAAGAAAGTAAGGTTATTATACCCTCCCTTACTGTCACTCTTGAGGTAAACATCTGCAGAGTTTTGTCTCCCGTCTCCCTCTCCCCCCCCCCTTGCCTGTTGACGTGGTGTGACGGGGGGGAGGGGGGACACCATTCTGGGACGAGGCAATACACAAGGCTGTCTTGATGAGAGGTACCAGGAACCCCGGGCCCGCCACAATGGCTGGATATAGCGGCTCACACACCACCGCGGATAAAGGCTCTTTGATATGTAGTGTAAAATGCTTAATGATGAGAAACACCGCGAGTGTAAAAGTGCGGCTGGCGTTGTTTACCGCGGTGACAATACCGCGGTGACGCCAGCCCACGCGGTGACGCCAGCCCCCGCGGTGACGCCAGCCCCCGCGGGTGACAACACCAGAGGTGACGCCAGCCCCCGCGGGTGACAACACCAGAGGTGACGCCAGCCCCCGCGGGTGACAACACCAACACCGGGTGGTCCACCAGGCTGTTGCTTGGAGCGGCCCGCAGGCCGCTCTTAGAAAACCGTCCAGCTTCCTCTTGAAGATGTCCACGGTTGTTCCGGCAATATTTCTTATAGTCGCTGGGAGGGTGTTGAACAACCGCGGACCTCTGATGTTTATACAGTGTTCTCTGATTATGCCTATGGCACCTCTGTTCTTCACTGGTTCAATTCTGCATTTTCTTCCATATCGTTCACTCCAGTACGTTATTTTACTGTGTAGATTAGGGACCTGTCCCTCCAGTATTTTTCATGTGTATATTATTTGGTATCTCTCTCGTCTCCTTTCTAGTGAGTACATTTGGAGAGCTTTGAGACGATCCCAATAATTTAGGTGCTTTATCTCGTCTATGCGTGCCGTATATGTTCTCTGTATTCCCTCTATTTCAGCAATCTCTCCTGCTCTGAAGGGGGAAGTGAGTACTGAGCAGTACTCAAGACGGAACAACACAAGTGACTTGAAGAGTACAACCATTATGGTGGGATCTCTGGACTTGAAAGTTCTCGTAATCCAACCTCTCATTTTTCTGGGTGATGTAATATTTGCTTGGTTATGCTCCCTAAACGTTAGGTCGTCGGACATCATTATTCCCA
>NC_091192.1:35078347-35263347 GCF_040958095.1 Procambarus clarkii
TGCAGGCCTGGCCACAATACTATACAAGCCACCCCTGCAGGCCTGGCCACAATACAAGCCACCCCTGCAGGCCTGGCCACAATACTATACAAGCCACCCCTGCAGGCCTGGCCACAATACAAGCCACCCCTGCAGGCCTGGCCACAATACTATACAAGCCACCCCTGCAGGCCTGGCCACAATACAAGCCACCCCTGCAGGCCTGGCCACAATACAAGCCACCCCTGCAGGCCTGGCCACAATACTATACAAGCCACCCCTGCAGGCCTGGCTACAATACTATACAAGCCACCCCTGCAGGCCTGGCCACAATACAAGCCACCCCTGCAGGCCTGGCCACAATACTATACAAGCCACCCCTGCAGGCCTGGCCACAATACAAGCCACCCCTGCAGGCCTGGCCACAATACAAGCCACCCCTGCAGGCCTGGCTACAATACTATACAAGCCACCCCTGCAGGCCTGGCCACAATACTATACAAGCCACCCCTGCAGGCCTGGCCACAATACAAGCCACCCCTGCAGGCCTGGCTACAATACTATACAAGCCACCCCTGCAGGCCTGGCCACAATACTATACAAGCCACCCCTGCAGGCCTGGCCACAATACAAGCCACCCCAGCAGGCCTGGCTACAATACTATACAAGCCACCCCTGCAGGCCTGGCCACAATACAAGCCACCCCTGCAGGCCTGGCCACAATACTATACAAGCCACCCCTGCAGGCCTGGCCACAATACAAGCCACCCCTGCAGGCCTGGCCACAATACAAGCCACCCCTGCAGGCCTGGCCACAATACTATACAAGCCACCCCAGCAGGCCTGGCCACAATACTATACAAGCCATCCCTGCAGGCCTGGCCACAATACAAGCCACCCCTGCAGGCCTGGCCACAATACTATACAAGCCACCCCAGCAGGCCTGGCCACAATACTATACAAGCCACCCCTGCAGGCCTGGCTACAATACTATACAAGCCACCCCTGCAGGCCTGGCCACAATACAAGCCACCCCTGCAGGCCTGGCCACAATACTATACAAGCCACCCCTGCAGGCCTGGCTACAATACTATACAAGCCACCCCTGCAGGCCTGGCCACAATACAAGCCATCCCTGCAGGCCTGGCTACAATACTATACAAGCCACCCCTGCAGGCCTGGCCACAATACAAGCCATCCCTGCAGGCCTGGCCACAATACAAGCCATCCCTGCAGGCCTGGCCACAATACAAGCCACCCCTGCAGGCCTGG
This sequence comes from Procambarus clarkii, assembly GCF_040958095.1. Taxonomy (NCBI): domain Eukaryota; kingdom Metazoa; phylum Arthropoda; class Malacostraca; order Decapoda; family Cambaridae; genus Procambarus; species Procambarus clarkii. Next base: position 35,079,599 of record NC_091192.1, read on the forward strand.
CCACAATACTATACAAGCCATCCCTGCAGGCCTGGCTACAATACTATACAAGCCACCCCTGCAGGCCTGGCCACAATACAAGCCATCCCTGCAGGCCTGGCTACAATACTATACAAGCCACCCCTGCAGGCCTGGCCACAATACAAGCCATCCCTGCAGGCCTGGCTACAATACTATACAAGCCACCCCTGCAGGCCTGGCCACAGTACAAGCCACCCAACAAGCCTGGCCACAATACCTAAGTCTTCACCACATCACCTTCAATGACAAAAGTCTAACTAAACACAAGAAGAGAATAACAGAAAACGAGCGCAGGAAAACAAAATGTAATTTCGCGTTGAAATAACCGAAGATCAGGAAAAACAAATGCACCGAAAAAACAAAAGATTCGGCACAGAAACAAAAAGATTATTGCGCGGGAAAAAGACTGGAGATGATCGCGCCCGAAAACAAAAGATGAACTATAGACCGAGGACGGGGGAGGGGGAGGGGGGGGGGGGTGGGGGAGGGGAACAAAAACATAAATTAGGCCAAGCGCGGGAACATTTGAGAGCCAATCGCGCCAGATACGATGAAAAGTCATGAACACAAATTATAATCCGATCCGAAAACCAGTTCGACCACGTCCCAAGTGAGACCAACTGAATGAAAGTAATTTATTCAAATTTATCTGCGAGCCAAAACGAGGCATATTGAGATAGCTTTTGTTTTTCCGTGTTTGTTCGGGAAAGCGCTCTTCCGGACCGTCTCTGGGGAGACTCCCAGCCCAAGACTGACCTGGGTAGCGGGGGAGAGAGCGAGGGGAAGAGAGAGAGGGGAGGGGAGAGAGAGAGAGAGAGAGAGGGGGGGGGGGAAGGACGCTGAAGAAATACCTTTGGGCCGGACCATTATGCTCAACAAATTGTCATGTAAATATCATGGAGAAAAAGAGTTGGGAAGAGAACTCAGAGTTCTGAACCAATAGAGAAAGATTAGCTACATTTTATTACACGTCAGTCTTGTACTCGCCTAGTTGTGCTTGCGGGGGTTGAGCTTCGGCTCTTTGGTCCCGCCTCTCAACTGTTAATCAACTGGTGTACAGGTTCCTGAACCTGTTGGGCTCTATCAAATCTACATTTTAAACTGTTAATAGAGTCAGCCTCCACCACATCACTTACTAGCGCATTCCATTTATTAACTATGACACTGAACAAATACTTTCTAATGTCTCTTTGGCTCATTTGGGTACTAAGTTTCCACCTGTGTCTCCTTGTGTGCGTACCACCCTTGTTAAACAATGTCTTTTTCTACCCTGTCAATTCCCCTGAGTATTTTGTGTGTGGTAATCATGTCTCGCCTATCTCTTCTGTCTTCCAGCGACATGAGGTGCAATTCACGCAGCCTTTCCTCTTAACTCATACCTCGTATTTCTGGTATTTGTCTTGTAGCATACCTCTCAACCTTTCCCAGCTTCGTCTTGTGCTAGACAAGGTATGGGGGTATGGACTACACGCCTCAGCTGCATATTCCAGGATTGGTCTAACATGTGTGGTATACAAGGTTTTAAATAATTCAATACACAAATGTCTACAGTCAGTTCTGATGTTAGACAGTCTCTCATACACCGCTCAGGTTATCCTTTTTATATGTGCTTCAGAAAACAGGTTCGACGTATTATCAACTCTTACACTTTCTCGGGGTCAGAGAATGACCCCGAGAATGCACCTGAACCCCCTCCCCCAGTACGGGTTCAGGTGTACCCTGACCCCGTATTATGTGGCCTGCTTCAAGAAACAATCCCATAAAAATTGAACAACCCACATCACGGAACTATTTACTCAACCCACCATGAGAGTAATGACAAGACCGGAACATAACGATGCCAACACAGAAGACACTGTTCAACATAATAGGCCTATTACACCTAATTAATCATTGTATGTGCTTCGTTTTCTATTACCCTCTGTTATCCCTTTGCCTTTTCCTTTATTCTACTTGTCTTTTCACCTGACCCCGTACCGGTATAAATCTAACGAGATCTGGAATTTCTTATCACTTGAGAATGAACCATGGAGGTTCGAAACGTTGTGCAATTGTATACAAAGTGTAATACATTCTATAGTTATTCATTTTTTTCTTCACCTTGAAAAACGAACATGACTTTTGGAGAACTCCTCTTTCAACTAAACCCTGATGCAAGAATAATAGTTAGAGGGACAGAAGCCCTAATCCAGAAGATAGTTAATACAGAATATGCTGTCATATTCAATGAGACATGTTTAAAAGAAAACCTGCTGCCAGTATACACCAATATTATATTATATATATATATATATATATTTACAGATTCACGAGTAATATATAATATATATTATATATTACTCACATACACACATATATATATATATTTTAACGAAGCAGAAATCACATACGCGCTCATACATAGAAAAATAAGTCTTCGCATACAGGATTTGGTTCCATTCTAAATGCTGCGAGGAGCGACACGCCGCCATTTTATCCCCCGGGGGTGCCAACTCTTTCAAGACAAAACATTTTTAAGTGGGGACGTTCCCTTGAAGTTGTGAGTGTGAGGCAGCTTAATTAGTTCTGTGACTTGGGGTTATTGCTGTGGGGGTTTTTCTTTCTTTGAGCACAATGGTTATGTATGTTCTTTATGGATAAATTATCATACATCCGCACACTGTGTCCGGAACGGATCCATTAGTTTTGATATTATGACTATTATTAATGTCAATTTATTTATTTATTTATTTATATATATACAAGGAGGTATATTGAGATTGTGAGGATACATAGCATAGTAATTACATTCTTGTAAAGCCACTAGTACGTGCAGCGTTTCGGGCAGAATTTTATAAAGTTCTTTGTCAAGAACCGTGTACTAGGCTGCCCTCTGCTGGCTCATATCAGCCGCTCTCTTTCCAAATCCAGCAAAGCTGTATACATAAATATACATTACATACATTGTTTGGTGAAAACATAAATATCTGTCGATAATCTAGATTTATGATACAGATTTGGGAGGAGTAAATAATATTTAATGTTTGTTAGCCGCGGCTTGTGTGACTCTCAGGGAGAACCTCTTTCACGCTACTTTATGTCTAGATATACGGGGCCCAACCCCTTGGCCTGGACGGCACACCTCGCTTCTTGCAGGTCGGCGTTCAATCCCCGACCCTCCAAGTAGTTGGTACCGTTCCTTTCCTCCGTCATATATCAAATCATCGTCCTCATATCCGTTCCATGTGCAATACAGTCGGAATGGTTTAGTGCTCTCTCTAGATATTTGTATGTTAAGAGATACGATAATAGGCTTACTGTAATCACTCTCGAGAAACATTAAGAGGCTTACTGTAGTACAGTATATTGTGGTTACATGACCTCAACCCCCGTCTAGATTTACCCGCGCGCCTCCGTCTCTAGTGGCCTGCACCAGGACAAACCCGGAGGCTTGTCAGAGGTTCCTCCAGTGTCCCTCAGGATTTGTAACAGATCAACAAATGAAACATATTCTCTCTAAATTGTGTCTGCAAAGTTCACTCTTAAGTATTTCATTTTATAGTTTCAATTCGTCAATTTAGGCACGTTTCTCCCCATGAGGGTATATTTTGAGATTACATTGAGATGATTTCGGGGCTTTTTAGTGTCCCCGCGGCCCGGTCCTCGACCAGGCCTCCACCCCCAGGAAGCAGCCCGTGACAGCTGACTAACTCCCAGGTACCTATTTTACTGCTAGGTAACAGGGGCATAGGGTGAAAGAAACTCTGCCCATTGTTTCTCGCCGGCGCCCGGGATCGAACCCGGGACCACAGGATCACAAGTCCAGCGTGCTGTCCGCTCGGCCGACCGGATCCCCCTGGATACTTGACGCCTGCTGACTCCTGTTAGCAGGCTGAAAACTTGCCCTTCCCGTTGCTCACGGTAAGCCTCACACTACTCAGAGTAGTTAACAGGCGGAATGCATTAGGTAGTGATGTGGTGGAGGCTGACTCCATACACAGTTTCAAATGTAGATATGATAGAGCCCAGTAGGCTCAGGAATCTGTACACCAGTTGATTGACAGTTGAGAGGCGGGACCAAAGAGCCAGAGCTCAACCCCCGCAAACACAATTAGGTGAGTACTACTGGTTTTCCTTGTGAGTTGTGAGCATCATAGTCCTCTACTGTGAGACTCTCTGCCTTGTGTTGTGTGCCAACGGTGACCGAGGGAGCCTTCAGTGGGGCTGGGTGCTCTCCTGTGCGTACACTCAGTCCCTGCTCCCCAGTCTTCCCAACCTCAATAAACTGTCGTACTAGAGTGCCTTATCCTAGCCTACCAGAGGACCCCACAAACAGAAAACGGGACAGTATGTCAATTTCGCGAGCCGCTACAATTATCTAGCACGACAGTTTTTGGCCTTTGGTAAAATATAAGTAAAAAATGCGAGGTGCTATTAGGAGGCCAGGTTGGTATAGCAACCAGCCACCCTGCCTGGACCTGGAGCCAGATTCACGAAGCAGCTACGCAAGAACTTACGAACGTGTACATCTTTCCTCAACCTTTGACGGCTTTGGTTACATTTATTAAACAGTTTACAAGCATGAAAACTTCCCAATCAACTGTTGTTATTGTTATAAACAGCCTCCTGGTGCTTCGGAGCTCATTACTGTTTAATAATTGTAAACAAAGCCGCCAAAGATTGAGAAAAGATGTACACGTTCGTAAGTGCTTGCGTAACTGCTTTATGAATCTGGCACCTGGAGCCCAATGGATGGTTGACTCTCAAATTCCTATACATCTCATTGGTGTATTCAGCCATACATATATATTTGGCATTTACTCATTTATCTCACGTATTTGTTTAATTTATTCTTGAGTCAACTGAGAAGAGCCGTAATGTTGACGTATTGAGGATGTTAGGCTCCTCCTGCCAACACACTCACCGGATTTATTTCACGTGTTTCTTGTCATATATTTACAAATCAATCTGCCGATTATTCATATTTTCTTTGGCTTCTTTTTTTATTTTACTTTATTTATCTTTGCGAGGAAGGACGATGGGCGTAAAATATGTGTTTGTTTGTGTGTTTGTGTTGGGAAGGGTGAGGGTCTCCCGCCCGGGGGAGCACCCCCTGCACTACCATAGTAGTAGGGATGACAACGTACAGGGGATTTTTTTTTCTGGGGGAAAAAATCCTCTGTGTGAGTCAGGGTTTTCAGGTTCCAAAATCCTCTGTGTGAGTCAGGGTTTTCAGGTTCCAAAATTCTCTGTGTGAGTCAAGGTTTTCAGGTTCCAAAATCCTCTGTGTGAGGCAAGGTTTTCAGGTTCCAAAATTCTCTGTGTGAGTCAAGGTTTTCAGGTTCCAAAATCCTCTGTGTGAGTCAAGGTTTTCAGGTTCCAAAATCCTCTGTGTGAGTCAAGGTTTTCAGGTTCCAAAATCCTCTGTGTGAGCCAGGGTTTTCAGGTTCCAAAATCCTCTGTGTGAGTCAAGGTTTTCAGGTTCCAAAATCCTCTGTGTGAGTCAAGGTTTTCAGGTTCCAAAATCCTCTGTGTGAGCCAGGGTTTTCAGGTTCCAAAATCCTCTGTGTGAGTCAAGGTTTTCAGGTTCCAAAATCCTCTGTGTGAGTCAAGGTTTTCAGGTTCCAAAATCCTCTGTGTGAGTCAAGGTTTTCAGGTTCCAAAATCCTCTGTGTGAGCCAGGGTTTTCAGGTTCCAAAATCCTCTGTGTGAGTCAAGGTTTTCAGGTTCCAAAATCCTCTGTGTGAGTCAAGGTTTTCAGGTTCCAAAATCCTCTGTGTGAGTCAAGGTTTTCAGGTTCCAAAATCCTCTGTGTGAGCCAGGGTTTTCAGGTTCCAAAATCCTCTGTGTGAGTCAAGGTTTTCAGGTTCCAAAATCCTCTGTGTGAGTCAAGGTTTTCAGGTTCCAAAATCCTCTGTGTGAGTCAAGGTTTTCAGGTAAATTTTAGTTGTTAAATTTTAGAAGTTGTTAAAGTTCTTATAATGAAAATAATATCATACGAGTTTGTTAAAGTTCTTATGATGAAAATAATATCATACGAGTTTGTTAAAGTTCTTATGATGAGAATAATATCATACGAGTTTGTTAAAGTTCTTATGATGAAAATAATGTCATACGAGTTTGTTAAAGTTCTTATGATGAAAATAATATCATACGAGTTTGTTAAAGTTCTTATGATGAAAATAATGTCATACGAGTTTGTTAAAGTTCTTATGATGAAAATAATTTCCGAGACTTAGAAGTTTGTTAAAGTTCTTATGATGAAAATAATTTCCGAGACTTAGAAGTTTGTTAAAGTTCTTATGATGAAAATAATTTCCGAGACTTAGAAGTTTGTTAAAGTTCTTATGGGATTCTTACTTAGAAACTAGTATATTGCTATATATCTGAATCATTTCACTGTCTCCCGCTCATACCTCACAATCTGTGGCCCACCTGTGTTTACTTTAGACCGTCAGCCAGACGCCGCATGCAGGTTACCTCTTAATCTTATCTTATCTTCTCCATAATATCTGGACCGTCCCTCTCCTTCATATTGTTCATTCATAGTTCCTTTTCATTAAACTATTCAGTTTTACATATATAAACAAAGTCAGGGACTAGCTCACGTTCCCACCTTAGTTTTACTAATACATCTTCTTTAGTATCCAATCATTTTCTTCGAGATTTAAAACACAGCTATTTCAAACGTATTAAAATACAATAATTTGGTATCGAGCTCCAGCTCCTATCCCCCGCCTTAGTCCCCTGTCGTATAATGAATACTAACAGTCCAATCCCTCTAAAATTTAAAAATAATCATATTTCAAACGTAGTTCAATACAGTAATTTAGTTAACGAGCTCCAGCTCTTGTCCTCCACCTTAGTTCCCTCGCACATCTTCGTCAACCTAATCAAATTCCCTGAAATTTTTACCCTCTGTATTTCAGACACAGTAAATAAGATCAAGTCAGTTACTGAGCTCCAGCTCTCATCCCCCGCCTTACTTCCCTCTCATGTCTTCGGTATTATCCTATCAAATTCCCTGAAATTTCTACCCTCTGTATTCCAGACGTAGTTTAGTAAATCCAAACAATTATCAAACTCTAGCTCTTGGCCCCCAGCTTAGATCATTTGTACAAGATCGTTAGTAACAGATCAATTTTCCCCGAAATTTAAAAGCAGACATACTTCAAAGTTAGTAAATAAGATCAAGTCAGTTACTGAGCTCCAGCTCTCGTCCCCACCTTAGTTCTCTCTCGTATCTTTGTAAATAACCCATCAATTCCCCTGAAATTTTTACCCTCTGTATTTCAGACATAGTAAATATGATGTAAACAATTATAAAACTCTAGCTCTTGTCCTCTGTCCAAGTTCACTCCTGTAAATTCATTACTATCAGTCCAAATCCCCTTGAGATTTAAACACCCAACTACATTTTCAGACATAGTAAATAAAACCAGTTCAGTTATCAAGTTTCAACTCTTGTCTCCCAGCTTAGTTCATTTTGTACAAGTTCTTTATTTTCCAACTAAATCACCCTGAGATTTAAGATCACCTTATTTCTAACGTAGTAAAATTAATCTGGACATTAGCCAATCTCCATTTCCTCAGCCTTAGATCATCGAACATAATTATATCTGATCAAGTCCCTCTCCAGCCTATCTGTTTATCAGAGTAATCACCTTACCATTCTCATCCCCAACGTATCCAAACCTTCAATAATCATACTGTATTTGCATATTTTCTCTATATTCAGCTGTGTTCTTCACATTCTTTCCATGTTTTCTGTGTTCATTCCATGTTCTACAAATGTTCACAGCATGCCCAGTTCAAATTTTTTCTACCATTTTCCCCGTATGTTCACTATGTTCTTTGTCATGTTTTCATGTACATCATATGTTCTCTGTATAACTTTTATACTCAATATTCATGTTCTCAATGTTCTTAGCTTGTTCTTCACATGTTCAGTGTTCATTCTTTGTATTCCCTATGTTCCTTATCATGTGTTCATATTCTCTATAAGTTCATATTCCCTGCATGTTCACTCTATTCATCAACTTTTTCTTACATGTTTTCTGTGTTCACCGTATGTTCACTGTGTTCATTCCCCTACTTAACCTCAATTTTTTTTATGTTCTTTGTTTCTTTAAACCAATTTGTTTCTTCCATTCACTAACTAGTTCTTTGTCAAATAATATTATACTGCAATACAGTTCCCTCAACAATTTTAGTCACCCAGTTTTTATTTTCAAAACTATGTCAAAGTAATTCTCGTAGTCAACTTAATAGTTCTACCAACCCCGTTCTTAAACAAAATCTACACTTTATTCAGTTCCAAATTTACAAAAACAAACCTTTCTTGTAACTTCTTAACTAAAAATCTTTCGCCAATCAACTAAAACATAATCACTTTCCTCATTTCTCAACTAAACTTATTATCCAATCAACCAAAAAATAGTCAAAGGAATTTTTCCAACACTGTTCATAACTAAACTTATTCCCTAGTCATCAGAAAATAACCGTGTTCTTCATGTTTCATTGTCATTTCATAACTAAAATTATCCATCAATCAACGGAAAAAGTCATATTCATCATCATTGTTCCTAACTAAAATTATGTTTTGTCAAGTAAGAAAAAATAACCAAAGATATCTTTCATCGCTGTTCTTAACTGACATTATACTTTGGGGAGCACAAAAATAGTCTCCCTCGTCATGTTTTGTCTTTTTGCTTAACTAAAAATGGTAGCGACTCGCGAAATTGACAATGTCCCGTTTTCTGTTCCTGGGTCCTGTGGTAGGTTAGGTCAGGGCATTTTAGTAAGAGTTTCCTGAAGTGGAAACGCTCGCGAGACCGAGCTTAGCTTCTCAGTACTCTTTCAAAGACTCTAATGTGCGATGTTAGTGATATTGGTCTATAATTTTTTGCCTTTGCTTTACTGCCTCCCTTATGGAGTGGCGCTATCTTTGCTATCAGAGGAGATAACACTGTACACCCCCGACACCTCCTCCATTACCACCCACAATTCCTTACAACACCTCTCTCTTTTTGCCGTCTCCAATATTTATTTAATTTTATTTATTTTTTAGGTATTATTTATTTATATACAGAAGCGTTCTTACATACTGGTGCAGCCACTATAGCACGCAGAGCGTTGCGGGCAGGTCCTTAATCGTAATTTTCGCGCGCACACATTCCCAGGATGTTTAGGGGTAGTGATAGTCCTATTTTTTTCCATTCCAAATAGAATTCGGGGAATATGGGCGTTGTGCGGAGTGCGTTCGCGTGCTGTCTATGGCTACTTCAAAGTCCAGCGCGGTTAAGGTGGCATTTGATATATGGTTCCATGTATTACATTTATGAATAATTCTTGGGAGTATTCTGGGGATCACAGACAACATAACGTGATGTATCGTCCGTTCGTCCACCCCGAGCACCGGGGCCTTATGCTAGTTGTTCAATATTCTCCATAGGAGAACCGGTACTTTGGAGTCCTCACTATTTCACTGAGGCATTTTGTTCTCTTCGCCTCTCCTGGATTTTATATGATTCTTGTATATCCTGGAGTTGGATGGTTTCTATTTGTGTGGACAGCCTTCCTTGTCGCTCCTGGACGTTGTGCACGAGATCTTCTCTCTGATCTGTTTCCTTCACCAATACAACGATCGTCCATTTGCATATTTTCCATTTTTCTTTACTCCCTCCCCCCAACCCTCCCCACATCCACACTCCCAACACCTCCCACCCTTCCCACATTCCCAACCCTCCCTACACCTCCAACACCTTCTATCTCCACACCTTCCCTAAACTCCCCACACCTTCCCTAAACTCCCCACACCTTCCCTAAACTCCCCACACCTTCCCTAAACTCCCCACCCCACCTACCCTCCACCCCCAAACCTTCCCGAGCCAAGAAACACACATCAAAGGAACGCGGAACCCAAATTCAATTCATTTCTGGGTGTTGGTGGTGCGCGCCTCAAATATTTAGCTGCCAGTCCTTTACTCGCGCACATAAAAGGATTCTCCTCCACCTGTCCGCAACCATAACCATGTCAAGGCTTCTTGTGTCATGGTAATTGTCACACTCTAACCATTCCCCATCACTCATACCCAGTAATGTAAACTAATGAACATTTTAATTGTATTTCAACGAATTCACTGACAAATTATATATATATATTAATATGGAAGAGAGTAACACCTGTAACTGGAAGAAGGGGCCCCCTTAACCTCGAAGGAAAGCACATACACAAGGCATTAAAAAAGGAATTAAAAAGTCAAGGGTTCTATGCCAGTAATATTTTCCTGGGGATCCCTGCTGCTGTCTGGGGCTCTGTGTGGGTGTTTGTACTCACCTATTTGTGCTATTTGTGCTTGTGGGGTTTGAGCTCTGGCTCTTTGGTCACAGAGCCCGTGTCTTGTAGAGCCTGTACTGTCGTGGCGTTCCTCGGGGGCAATAGTTTCATGGCTGGTCATGATTCTGATGGCACCTGTGGTATTGCCCTCTTCTATTATCCTGGTGATCTGTGGTCTTATTTTGTGACTCTCGGGTGAGCTGTTGTTGGGGGTCCTGCGGCTGGTGTTCTGGGCACGAGGCGGACCAGGTTGTCTGCTCTGGGGGAGTTCATTAAGAGCACTAATTACTGAGGTTGCTAATGACTTGTCTCTCCTCGGCGGTAATGCCAGGCATGTATTCCCAAATAGTAGGAGACTGTGCCATGCTCCGGTGGTTCTAGGAGCATTGTTGACCTTTGTCAGCAGACTGGCGAGTTAAGGGAAACATAATGTGAAGTTGTAATCAACCATCTTAAGACACGTTCGTAAACACAGTTTTTCCCGCCCACGTTCACGAGGCCTCACAGTATCACCCCCGGGGTACTACCACATTGGAGGAGGCCTCACAGTACCACCCCCGGGGTACTGTGTACCTAGCCACCGAGGTGTCTCTGGGCCTCAGTGTACACACACACAGTTAATATAGTCCTGAACTATGCTCCAGGGACTAGCCAGAATATGCCTCTACATCGTTGGAATATGTCAACAACAAAATAATGAACCGTACCTTCGTGAACATGACGGTGAACTCACCTAGTTGTGCTTGCGGGGGTTGAGCTCTGGCTCTTCGGTCCCGCCTCTCAACTGGTGTACAGATTCCTGTGTTGGTTGCGAGGTGCGTCAGGGGCCATGGGGGGGGGGTTGTTGTTTCACATTTAGCTACTCGGAACGAAGTGTACATGTAGCACGGGCTACGGTGAGCCCGTGCCTGGCGTACTGTATGCCCGGAGGTGGCTAGACCCCAGGCCTTCAGACGGAAGCCTCGGGGCGACGGAGCCAGCGTTCTTAAACCCGTCCCTTGACACTGCTCTATGAACAGCGACACTGTTGATGAACGGTGACACTGTTGATGAACGGTGACACTGTTGAATGAGACGAGTGTAAGAGGCATGGAGGCATGAGTTGGTGTGAGGATACGGGCCAGAAGGGCGCGCCCGGGGCAGGGGGGACTGTAAGAAAAGAGAGAACAGGAGAAAGATGGGGAACATGAGAGGGAACTGGAGGAAGAGTGGGAACAGCTGGACACGAACATGAGTGAAAGAAGAGAATTAGGAAGGAGAAGAAGAGTAATAGTCATCACACCCGTTATACACTGCAGATAATAATATTATTATTATTAATGTGGCAGAATTACCATGATAACAAGGTGGAGGCGCCAATCGCCATGTTTGAAGACATTTGACTGTGAACACGAGCGCCAGCCTATGGCAATAAGGCCGCCAGGATTCTGCCTTTAAACACATTATTGCATTACGTGTGTCAAACATGGCACAAAGAGAGAAATTAGGAGTGAGGGAGAGAGAGAGGGAGGGAGGAAGGGAGGGGCGAGACTGGAAGAGAGAGAGTGTGTGAGAGGCTACGCTGATGTTTACATATTTTCTAAGATATTTTTCAGTGGTGTTCCATTTTCTATGAGGTATCGGCGGCTATAGCATTCTTACGGCGCTAGTTAAGGCTGTCCTCGGTGATAACTAATAATAATAATAATACTTTTATAATTATTATTATTATTCTCAGTGTATGTCTTACTGTGAGAGTCATCACTTGTAAGTTAGGTAACATTCACCCACGCCGACCAGAACTCTATTTTGTGCTTGTCTTTCACTGCGGTAATCACAAGTTGTCTCTTACTTATTCTCTTCCTTAGCCATGAGGTTTGTTACAACGACCATGTGTCTAAATCAAGACGGGCGCCTCGGCCTACTGACCTCCCATAGGTTGCTGGCCTTTAGGCCCAACCAGGACTAGGAGAGTGTGTGTGTGTGTGTGTGTGTTCACCTATTTATGCTTGAGGGGGTTGAGCTCTGCTCTTTCGTCCCGCCTCTCAACTGTCAATCAACTGGTACTAACTACTAACCATTCCCCCCCCCCAACACACACACAGTACAAAGAGCTCTGGGAAGACGGGACACCGCGCCCCTCGTCCACCCAAGGTTCCCCAACGCCAAGAAAACGGTCAATTTAATGTCGTCTCCTAACCTACCAGAGGACCCAAAACAGAAAACGGGTCATCACGTCACTTTTGGCAGCCGCTTCTATTTTCTAGTAGGACAATTGTTGGTCTTATGTAACGCCTATGAGCGAAAAGCGACGTTATTTGTAGGAGGACAGGTTGTGCACGACCCTTGCTCTCATCCTGGAACTACACTTAGGTAACTACACTTAGGTAAGTACACACACAACGTGTCAGTATGGTGGACAGTTCGTCTACCTCTACCACACACACCCTCCACCACACACACACACCCTCCACCACACACCCACACACACCCTCCACCACACACACACACCCTCCACCACACACACACACACCCTCCACCACACACACACACACACACACACACCCTCCACCACACACACACACCCTCCACCACACACACACACACACACACACCCTCCACCACACACACGCACACACACACACACACCCTCCACCACACACACACACCCTCCACCACACACACACACACACACACCCTCCACCACACACACACACCCTCCACCACACACAGGAATCTTTCAGAATCTTTCAGAACATTATATACCACATATGTCAGGCCAATCCTGGAGTATGCAGCCCCAGCATGGAGTCCATATCTAGTCAAGGATAAGACTAAACTGGAAAAGGTTCAAAGGTTTGCCACCAGACTAGTACCCGAGCTGAGAGGTATGAGCTACGAGGAGAGACTACGGGAATTGAACCTCACTTCGTTGGAAGACAGAAGAGTTAGGGGGGACATGATCACCACATTCAAGATTCTCAAGGGAATCGACAGGGTTGATAAAGACAGGCTATTTAACACAAGGTGAACACGCACTAGGGGACACAGGTGGAAACTGAGTGCCCAAATGAGCCACAGAGATATTAGAAAGAACTTTTTTAGTGTCAGAGTGGTTGACAAATGGAATGCATTAGGAAGTGATGTGGTGGAGGCTGACTCCATACACAGTTTCAAGTGTAGATATGATAGAGCCCAATAGGCTCAGGAACCTGTACACCTGTTGATTGACGGTTGAGAGGCGGGACCAAAGAGCCAGAGCTCAACCCCCGCAAGCACAACTAGGTGAGTACAACTAGGTGAGTACACACACACCCTCCACCACACACACACACACACACCCTCCTCCTCCACCACACACACACACACACACACACACACACACACACCCTCCACAGGTAAACTTTCCTTCACTTTGGAAGACCAAAGTCTTCCTTATCACCATTCACTGTATCAATCATCAAGCAATACACAGTTTACTGTATTCATAGGTTTGTGCTTTTTTGAAACTGAAGCACATAGGCCTACACTTGACGGCTGCAAAGGTACACATTGCTTACCTGCTGACATCCTGACAACCCTTAAGGGCTGTAAGATAACTCTAGCTACAGTACTGTGAAGAATACAGTGGACATATTTACCACAGTCTGCTGACAACGGATAGTAGTCGTCTGCTCCTGTACTCACCTGGGAATAAAAACAAACAATTAAGTACTGTACAATTCGGCCCCTTTGATGAAAGTGAAAGTGAAATTATTCTGCATAACAACATTTACTCTTATAGGTCTCACCAAATTGAATGGATCAACGATTATTTTGACTTGGTTTATATATATATATTGTAATGGGACGGTAAAGCGTTGGTGTTCGGCTGTTTCAAAAGCTGGGGGCAGGGCCTCGTCACATAACAAAAAAAAAGAGAAGTTTGTCCTTTTGTCTGTGATAAGGTAATGGGAAGACACACAAAACACAAAGTATAAACAATGACATTTTAATTACTCTAGAAAACAAGATATGAATAAAGACAATCTCGTAAAATTCCAAACAAGTCAACAAACAAAACAACATGAATAATTACTGGCAGTGAAAATTTACTCTAAGACAAACAAGTGCAAGTAAAATAAATCAAATAAGTGAGGTGCTGAGAATACTGGCTTCAAGCTGCCACCTCCCTTAGTACACGACAGCCAGGGCTTTAGTCTACTATAGAGAGATGTCAACTCCAAGGAGCACAGGGATATTCTGAGGAGACGGCGTGCTGCTGGCCCAGACGTCGACTCGTGTAGTGGCGTGAGTGCAGGTGCGGCGACACACCAGCCAATCAGCAACAGGCAGGCGGAGAATGAGTAGTTTGCTGGTTGACGGAGGGCGGTAGCCGGTGTGTCGGGTTGTGCATGGTACGCTTTGCTTCCTGGGCAAAACGTTTGGCGATACTGGTGGACGTATCTTCAATATAGTATCTTGTACTTGAAAGACGTAAATGTGTAGGGAAGAGCAGGCTCAATCTCTCTTGAAAGAGATTATCGTCACAATATATATATATATATATATATATATATGTCGTACCTAATAGCCAGAACGCACTTCTCAGCCTACTATTCAAGGCCCGATTTGCCTAATAAGCCAAGTTTTCATGAATTAATGTTTTTTCGTCTACCTAACCTACCTAACCTAACCTAACCAAGCTTTTTTTGGCTACCTAACCTAACCTTACCTATAAATATAGGTTAGGTTAGGTTAGGTAGGGTTGGTTAGGTTCGGTCATATATCTACGTTAATTTTAACTCCAATAAATAAAAATTTACCTCATACATAGAGAAAAGGGTTGCTTTATCATTTCATAAGAAAAAAATTATAGTAAATATATTAATTCAGGAAAACTTGGCTTATTAGGCAAATCGGGCCTTGAATAGTAGGCTGAGAAGTGAGTTCTGGCTACTAGGTACGACATATATATATATATATATATATATATATATATATATATATATATATATAATGTCACGGTAAAATCTCTAGGAAGAGATTCGGCCTGCTCCATCATCACGTATTCTACCCATATCACGTCTATATATTCAAGTACTGCAGCCACAAGAACAACAACAACAACAGACGTCTAGACAGAACCTCCAGTCCCCCCATACACCACTGCCCGTCACCCCACCTTGCACCTGGGGTCGCTGGGAGCTCACCCATCTCAAACAAGCAGTTAAAAGCGAGCTGGTTCATAGTTAAAGAAACTAGCAGTGCCATCTGCACGGCCGTCGTCGTCATATATATATAGGGCTACTTAGCCCACTACGTTTGAGATTACTCCCGAGTGCTCTGCTGAGTAGACCTGTTGCCATACCCCGTGTATGGTAAGTAAGTAAGCAATTATCAAAAGAAGGCACCAAACCAGGAAGGCTATGTAGCACCATCAAATGTGCGGAATAATCAGAGGGCGCTAAATATCACCAAGGATGCCAATACGAGAACAAAAACACATAAGGCGAACGATATCAAAAGTATCCGAGTCACCAAGAATTCCATTAAGGGACAGGCGACCGCGAGGGGTGGTCGGAAAGCAAGACACACGCTCGTCCTGGAAATCATGACATTCAAGAAGGACATGCACGACTGTAAGAGGGACAATGCAATTAGGACAATAAGGAGCAGGGCGGCGCTCCATCAAGTGACCATGGGTTAAGCGAGTATGGCCAATACGCAACCTCGCCAGAGCTGTTTCCCATCGCCGGTTACTGTGGCAGGAGGACGGCCACGAGGAAATACAACATTTAAGAGTACGAAGTTTGTTACCAGTAACAGATGACCAAGAAGCCTGCCAAAGGGTAAGGATGGAGGAATGGATAATCGGGTAAAAGTTGGAATAAGGAATACCTTTAAGAGAGATGGGACAAGAGCGGATAGCTTCCTTGGCGGCAGCATCCACACGCTCATTTAAAGACACACCAATATGGCTGGGAACCCAACAAAACTCAACCAACTTAAATTTACTGTGAACAAGAAACAGCCAATGCTGGATCTCGACAACTACTGGATGAACCGGATTAAAGGACCCGAGAGCCATGAGGGCACTACGCGAGTCAACAACAACTACAAAGGAAGACTGACAACGAGAAAGCAGGAGACGAAGAGCATAGACAATAGCATAAAGCTCCGCAGGCGATGAGTCACAATAACGTGGCTGAAGTATGTTGACCAGACCACACACTAGAAATTGAAGGGACGACGACGTTTCGGTCCGTCCTGGACCATTCTCAAGTCGATTGTGAGAAGAAAAGATTGTGAATCCATTCCTCCACAATCGACTTGAGAATGGTCCAGGACAGACCGAAACGTCGTCGTCCCTTCAATTTCTAGTGTGTGGTCTGGTCAACATAAAGCTCCGCTGTAAAGATGCTAGTCTCCGGAGGTAAGCGACACATATAAGTGCGATCAGGAAAAACAACAGAGTAGCCAACACCGTCCGCAGACTTAGACCCATCAGTGAAGACAGAAACGGAGCGGGAGTGAGAAGAAAAGTGCTCAAGGAATAGGCGTTTTAGAACCGTAGGAGGGGTAAAAGCTTTAGTGATGCGGGTCAAGGATGTACAAAACTGTGGAAGGGGGACTCTCCACGGGGGCAAAGAAGGAGCAACATGA
The DNA here is from genome assembly GCF_040958095.1 of Procambarus clarkii. Taxonomy (NCBI): domain Eukaryota; kingdom Metazoa; phylum Arthropoda; class Malacostraca; order Decapoda; family Cambaridae; genus Procambarus; species Procambarus clarkii. The sequence goes on from NC_091192.1 coordinate 35,096,562, forward strand.
GGAGAAACATTAGAAACACGAACGGAAAGAGAATCCTGTAAGCGAGATAAGCGGACAGAAAGAGGGAGGTGGTGAAGAGGAACAGGAACCGCAGGAGGGGTAAAAGTTAAAGCACGACAGAGGCGAGAGGAAGAATGTTGCAAGGACCTCGTAAGACAGCGAAGACAGTAGCAATCACAACGGTCCTGGAGAGACAGGAAGCCAGTGTCAACATACAAGCTAAGGATGGGAGTCGAACGAAAGGCACCAGAACTGAGGCGCAACCCAGTATGGTGCAAAGCATCAAGACGGCGAAGAGTAGAAGGAGAAGCAGATGAGTAAGCAGGGCAACCATAAACGAGCTTAGACAGGACGAGAGAGGAATGTAAAGCAAGGAGAGTGCGCCTATCCGCTCCCCAAGAAGTATGGGACAATACCCGAAGGAGGGCAAGGGCCTTAGAGCACTCAACACGGAGGTAAGAGATATGGGGAGACCAAGACAAACGAATGTCAAGGAATAACCCCAAAAGCTTCGCGGAATCTTTGAACTCAAGGGGATGACCATAAAGTGACAAAGAGGGACGAAGAACGACCCGTTTCCGAGTAAAAGTAATGGCACAAGTCTTAGAAGTAGAGAACTTGAAGCCATGATCGATGGCCCAAGACGACACGGCATCAATTGCAAGTTGAAGCCGGCGTTGAAGGAGAGGCGAATCATCACCCTGACAGCAAAGGGTAAGATCATCGACATAGAGCGCGGAGAAGACACCTGAAGGAAGAGAGGAAAGAAGACCATTGAGGGCAACCAGAAAAAGAGTAGTGCTCAGAACACTACCCTGGGGCACACCTTCGTATTGCTGAAAATAGGCAGAGAGAGTGGTACCAAGTCGCACCCGAAAGGAACGACGAGAGAGGAAGCTGCAGAGAAAGAGAGGGAGATGACCACGAAGGCCAAAAGAATGAAGTTGAGATAGAATATGATATCGCCAAGTGGTGTCGTAAGCCTTTTCCAGGTCAAAAGGACGGCAACAACGGAGGTCTTTGCAGCAAAAGCAGTACGAATATAGACCTCCAAGTTCACCAGGACATCTGTCGTGCTGCGGCACTTGCGGAAACCAAATTGAGAAGGGGAGAGGAGGTGATGGTGTTCCAGGAACCACATCAGACGAACGTTAACCATACGTTCAAAGAGTTTGCAGACACAACTTGTGAGGGCAATAGGGCGAAAGTCCTTAGGGGAAGTACCCAGAGACCCCGGTTTGCGAACAGGGAGGACAACGGCATCGAGCCAGTCCTCGGGGACTGACGACGACTCCCAGATCCGATTATACAGACTCAGTAAATACTGAGACGTGCACGGAGGGAGATGGCGAAGCATCTCATAATGAATACCATCGGAGCCCACCGCCGTAGAACCGCAGAGGGCCAGTGCAGAACGAAGTTCAGAGAGAGAGAAGGGATCATTATAGGGAAGCTGAAGACGAGTGCAGAAATCTAAAGGACGAAACTCAAGGACAGGTTTACGAAGAAGGAAAGATTGGGGAAGATGAAGACCAGAGCTAACAGAAGAAAAGTGGGAACCCAGTTCGGAAGCGACCTGCAACGGGTCCGCCTCAAGAGTACCATGGAGGTGAAGGACCGGTGAAACATCGGGAACGAACTTACCCGCTATCTTGCGGATACGCTTCCAGATCTGGGGCAGAGGAGTTTCGGACGTAATTGTGGAGACATAAGATGCCCAACATTCACGTTTAGCTGTACGAATGACCCTACGGGCCATCGCACTCGCTTTCCGAAAGAAAAGAAAAGAATCGGCCGTCTGCCGACGGCGGTGCCTCTTCCAGGCTGCACGCTTACAGCGGAGAGACCCGAGCACAATCTGCATTCCACCAGGGAACGCACTTCCGCGGACCCCGAGAGGAAGAGCGAGGAATAGAGCGGAGGGCAGCGTCGAAGACAGTGTCATGAAAAAGGAGGAGAGCACAAGGGAGAGGCAGAAGAGAGAGGTCAGAGAGAGCAGCACTGAGGGTAAATAGGTTCCAGTCCGCCTTAGCAAACTGCCACCTAGGGAAGGAGAGGGAAGGGCGAAAAGAGAAAAAGGAAACAAGGATGGGGAAATGGTCACTGCCATGGAGGTCATCAAGAATCTGCTACGTGAAATCTAAGTAAAGAGAAGAAGAGCAAAGAGAAAGATCAAGACAGGAAAGGGTGCGAGTCCGAGAGTCCAAGTGAGTGGGCTCACCAGAATTCAGAAGAGACAGGGAAGAAGAGAGGATAAACGGCTCAAGAAGGCGACCCCGGGTATTCGTCAGAACATCACCCCAAAGAGAATGACGACAATTGAAATCACCCAGCAGGAGCACAGGCTCCGGCAAGGAGTCCAGGAGGTGTTTCAAATCAGGAAGAGAAAGCGGGACACTTGGGGGGGGGGGAGATAAATGGAACAAACTGTGTACCATTTCCCCACAAAGATACGAGCAGCAGAACAATGGAGAGGCGAAGGAAAAAGTAAGGGGACAAAGGGAACATCAGAGCGAATCAAGAGAGCAGAAGAATTAGGAGCCCCAGCAACGGCTGGGGGGGGGGTGAGAGAAAGGAATAGCCACGAAAACGACCAGGACGAGCACCAAGCATCGGCTCCTGGAGACAGACACAAAGGGGCGAAAACCGCGAAATTAGAAGTTGGAGTTCGAGAAAATTGGCGTAATAACCTCCGTGTATGGTAACAGAGTTATTCAGTTTGGCTCACAGTATTCCCGCACCATATTTTATTTGCACATTAACGTAACGTAAATTTGAGTGTTCATCTTGTTTGTTTTGCACACTTTGTATTAGAGTCAAGCCTGGATATGATTTTATGTTTTGTAATTTGTTTAAAGTAAAGTATTTTAAAGTGTTTTTTTCCTGTCTTATCCTCACCGTGAAGACAACTTGCTGTTTAACTTTTTTTCCTTATGCTTTTGTTTTATGTGACTGGCGGAAACTGGTGACTGTTTTATGTAACTTTATGTGTGTTTTATGGTGGAAGTGCTAAGCCGGTGGCAATAGTCTCCATGCACACATGCACACACACACACAACTATACCATCAGGTTAAATGCAATATTATTTGCCTGAATTTACCTGATCTTATATAATCTTACAGGACTATTGTTTTTGTTTCAGAGTGATGGTGGTGGGCGGGAGATGGGTGGTGGTGTGGGCGTGGCTGGTGGTGGCCTCAGTGGACCCAGTCACGCCACAGGGGACGGACGTGTCGCCTCTCGCTCTCCCTGGCGGCCAGCCATCACCCCCTTGTCTCCCTTACCGGCTACCAACACACCCATTAATACGGTGGGCACAGTCACTCTCCCATATTTTATTGAATACACTATTTATATACATATTCTAATACACTAATTAAATAATAATATTCCAAATGCCTTTACAGTTTACACGCATTACTTACCAACTTAGCTTTTAAATCTCCAAAACTTTAGGACCACCCTGTATATTGTACATTCGGGCCCTAATCGAAAAGTACCCAGTTAGATTCCCGAGGCAGGACAAAGTTTTTTTTGTTGTTGTTGGAAAGGGGAGGGGGTAAGTTTCATTTAACCTGATAATTCTGTTCGCCTGATAATTTCCATATAAGGAATGGGAAGAGCAGAAATGTAATGAAAAAGAATATATGAAGAATATCACTCGCCCATGAATTTCAGTTCACCTTTCACAGTTAAATCATAATAACGTGACGTATCTACAAAAAGGTATATTATATATTAAGGCAGTGAAATGGGACCGAACTTGCCTCCATGAACTCTCCCAGACACAATCTCCCCATTGAACCATGATGAGTGTAAAAGTATTTCAATTAAAAAAAGTTCTACTATACTGTACTTGGAGACTGGAAGACTGAGTGAGTCAAGCGAGGACTGCTGCCTCGCTCCTCAACCAATTTAGAAAGCGGATACAAACACAAATTCTGGCATTTGTTTCAGAATTAACGACCAATGGATCACTATGAGAGACGTTCTCAGAACACTAAAGTTGAGCAGCTCCGACTGCCGCTCACATATTAATGTTATTTTACTGCCAATTCCGTAATAAACACACACACTGCCTCGCGGCTGAGTGGACAGCGCTCTGGGGTCGTAGTCCCGGGTTCGATCCCCGGCAGAGGCAGAAACAAATGGACAGTTTCTTTCATCTAAGTGCTCCTGTTCACCTAGCAGTGAACAGGTACCTGGGAGTTAGACAGCTGCTATGAGCTGCTTTCTGAAGATGTGTGTGTATTCACTTAGTTGTATTCACCTAGTTGTGCTTGAGGGGGTTGAGCTCTGCTCTTTCGGCCCGCCTCTCAACCGTCAATCAACTGTTACTAACTACTATTTCCCTCCCCACCCCCCACACACACACCCCAGGAAGCTGCCTGTGACAGCTGACTAACTCCCAGGTACCTATTTACTGCTAGGTAACAGGGGAATCGGGGTGAAGGAAACTCTGCCCATTGTTTCTCGCCGGCGCCCAGAATCGAACCCGGGACCACAGGATCACCCGTCCAGCGTGCTGTCCACTCAGCCACACACCTCCACCGGTGTGTGTGTGTGTGTGTGTGTGTGTGTGTGTAATTACCTAAGTGTAGTTACAGGGTGAGAGCTACGCTCGTGGTGTCCCGTCTTCCCAGCACTCTTTGTCATATAACGCTTTGAAACTACTGACGGTCTTGGCCTCCACCACCTTCTCACTTAACTTGTTCCAACCGTCTACCACTGTTTGCGAAAGTGAATTTTCTTATATTTCTTCGGCATGTGTTTAGCTAGTTTATATCTATGACCTCTTGTTCATAAAGTTCCAGGTCTCAGGAAATCTTCCTTATCGATTTTATCAATTCCTGTTACTATTTTGTACGTCGTGATCATATCACCTCTTTCTTCTGTCTTCTAGTTTTGGCATATTTAATGCCTCTAACCTCTCCTCGTAGCTCTTGCCCTTCAGTTCTGGGAGTCACTTAGTAGCATGTCTTTGCACCTTTTCCAGTTTGTTGATGTGCGTCTTAAGATATGGGCACCACACAACAGCTGCATATTCTAGCTTTGGCCTAACAAAAGTCGTGAACAATTTCTTTAGTATTTCGCCATCCATGTATTTAAAGGCAATTCTGAAGTTAGAAAGCGTGGCATAGGCTCCTTGCACAATATTCTTTATGTGGTCCTCAGGTGATAGTTTTCTATCTAGAAAAATCTAAATTTAAAAAATGTAAATAAATTTTTTTATCTGTGTGTGTGTGTGTACTTACCTAGTTGTACGTACCTTACCTTGAGGTGCTTCCGGGGCTTAGCGTCCCTGCGGCCCGGTCGTCGACCAGGCCTCCTGGTTGCCGGACTGATCAACCAGGCTGTTGGACGCGGCTGTTGGACGCGGCTGCTCGCAGCCTGACGTATGAGTCACAGCCTGGTTGATCAGGTATCCTTTGGAGGTGCTTATCCAGTTCTCTCTTGAACACTGTGAGGGGTCGGCCAGTTATGTCCCTTATGTGTAGTGGAAGCGTGTTGAACAGTCTCGGGCCTCTGATGTTGATAGTTCTCTCTTGAACACTGTGAGGGGTCGGCCAGTTATGCCCCTTATGTGTAGTGGAAGCGTGTTGAACAGTCTCGGGCCTCTGATGTTGATAGTTCTCTCTTGAACACTGTGAGGGGTTGGCCAGTTATGCCCCTTATGTGTAGTGGAAGCGTGTTGAACAGTCTCGGGCCTCTGATGTTGATAGAGTTCTCTCTCAGAGTACCTGTTGCACCTCTGCTTTTCAACGGGGGTATTCTGCACATCCTGCCATGTCTTCTGGTCTCATGTGATGTTATTTCTGTGTGCAGGTTTGGGACCAGCCCCTCTAATATTTTCCATGTGTAAATTATTATGTACCTCTCCCGCCTGCGCTCAAGGGAGTACAGTTTTAGGCTCTTTAGTCGGTCCCAATAGTTTAGATGTTTTACTGAGTGGATTTAGCAGTAAAGGATCTCTGCACGCTCTCCAGGTCAGCAATTTCTCCAGCTTTGAAAGGTGCTGTCATTGTGCAGCAGTACTCCACTCTAGAGAGCACAAGCGTTTTGAAAAGTATCATCATCGGTATAGCATCTCTAGTGTGAAAGGTTCTTGTTATCCAACCTGTCATTTTTCTTGCAGTTGTGACGGCTACTTTATTGTGTTCTTTAAAGGTAAGGTCTTCCGACATGAGTACACCCAGATCCTTTACATTGCCTTTACGTTCTATGTTATGATTTGCCTGAGTTTTGTACGTGGTTTCCGTTTTTATATTTTCATTTTTTCCATAGCGCATGAGCTGAAACTTATCTTCGTTAAACACCATATTATTTTCTGTAGCCCATAGAAAGACCTGATCTACATCTGACTGGAGGTTCGCAGTGTCCTCTATGTTGCCTACTCTCATGAGGATCCTAGTGTCATCTGCAAAGGATGATACAGTGCTATAGGTTGTGTTCTTGTCTATGTCCGATATGAGGATGAGAAAAAGTACTGGAGCAAGCACAGTACCCTGGGGGACTGAGCTCTTCACGGTTGATGGGCTGGATTTTATTTTGTTGACTATTACACATTGGGTTCTGTTGGTCAGGAAATTGTAGATCCATCTGCCTATTTTTCCGGTAATTCCTTTTGAACGCATTTTATGTGCAATAACACCATGGTCACATTTATCAAAAGCTTTTGCGAAATCTGTGTAAATTACATCAGCGTTTTGTTTGTCTTCCATAGCATCTAATGCCATATCATAGTGGTCCAGCAACTGCGACAGGCAAGAGCGCCCTGTTCTGAAACCATGTTGTCCGGGGTTATGGAGATGCTGTGATTCCATGTATTTTGTGATCTTACTTCTTAGCACTCTCTCAAAAATTTTTATGATGTGCGATGTTAGTGCTATCGGTCTGTAATTTTTTGCCTCTGCCTTATTTCATCCTTCATGAAGTGGTGCTATCTCTGCTGTGTTTACTATGTCAGGAATAACGCCAGTATCTAGGCTTTGTCTCCACAGAATGTGGAAGGCCTGCGATAGTGGTTTTTTACAATTCTTGATGAATATGGAGTTCCAAGAATCCGGGCCTGGTGCAGAGTGCATAGGCATACTGTTTATGGCTTCTTCAAAATCCAGTGGGGATAGGGTGACGTCTGATATATGATTTGATGTTGGTATCATATCCATTAAAAATTCATTTGGGTTATCAATCTTTAGTGTGTTTAATGGCTCGCTGAAAACAGAGTCGTACTGCTTCCTCAGTAGCTCGCTCATTTCTTTGTTGTCATCGGTGAAAGTTCCATCTCCCTTTCGCAGGGGCCCGATACTAGATGTGGTTTTTGATCTTGATTTTGCATAGGAGAAAAAATATTTCGGATTTCTCTCTATTTCACTGATGGCCTTTTGCTCTCTTTGCCTCTCCTGGGTTTTGTATGATTCTTGTAGCTTCCGTTCAATTGTTTCTATTTCTCTACCTAACCTTCTTCGCCGTTCTTGAGATAGGGTGCGACTCTCAAGTTGTTCCGCGATTCGTTTTCTTCGCCTATATAGAGGACGACGTTCCCGTTCCAATCTGCATCTCTTCCTCTTTTTTCTTAGAGGTATACGGTTTGAACATATTTCTAGTGCTACTGAGCTTATTTTTTCCAGGCACTGGTTCAGGTTTGCATTTTCTAGCTGTTCTTCCCAGTTTATTTCTGTGAAGTCCTGGTTTATTTGCTCTCAGTTTATCTGTTTATTATTGAAGTTGAATTTGCTGAAATCTCCTCCACCGGGAATCTGGACTGGTTTTGAAGGTCTACTCCCCATGGTTGTCATAACTTCAATTAAGTTGTGATCTGAGTAACAGGTATTTGTAATCATTATGTTTCTGATCAATTTATCATTATTAGTGAAAATGAGGTCCAGCGTGTTCTTCCTAGTTGGTTCTACTATTTGCTGGTTTAAGGCAAACCTGTCGCACATCCGTAGCAGGTCATTTGCATGTGCCTGTTCATTTAGGCTACTTCCTGGTATTCTTTCTGATATTACTGTATTAGCCAGGTGCTTCCATTTCAGGTGCCGTAGGTTGAAGTCCCCAAGCAGGATGATGTTCGGAGCTGGATTTGTGAGGTTTTCCAAGCAGTGTTCTATTTTCATTAGTTGGTCTTTAAACTGCTGAGGGTTTGCCTCCGGTGACTTATATACAAGGACAACAACTACATTTAGAATCTCTATTTTGATTATCAACACTTCCACCATATCATTTGAGGTGTTTAGCAGCTCAGTACAGATGAGTCTGTCTTTGATGTAGAGGCTGACCCCACCCTGAAGCCGGTGTTTCCTATCACATCTGAAAAGATTGTACTCTGAGATCCATATTTCACCATCATGGTAGTCCTTTGGTGTGGGTTTCTGTTAGGGCTGCAAACACTGCATTTGCCTCATGAAGGAGACCATCTATAAAGTGAACTTTATTGGATTTGCGTGTTTTTATGCCCTGGATGTTGGCAAATATAAATGATGTTATCGTGTTAGTGGAAGTGCTGGATGCCTTACTTGGTGTTAATATCTGAGGCTCTGGTAAGGAGGCCACTGTGTTTGCGTCCAGGGTGTGTTGTTTTGGAAGTGATTCGTCCAGTTTTGGTAGTAGGACGGGTGTTGTGTGGTGTAGTACCTGTGTGCTTGTTGATAATTTGAATTCCAGTCTTGTGGGTATCTCCCTTCCCCTCTGTAATCCTGTAGTGGTTCCATCTGACTGTTCCTCTCTCTTACATGTTCTACTCTGTTTCTGCCTTCCTCTAAAAAATTTCCAGCAGTGTCATATTGATCTTCCCGTCTATAACGCTCTGTACCTCTCACATGGAATTCCGGACACTGAAGATTGTAGCATTTTTTGTCCCTAATTGAAAATTGACATAATTTAGGGTGGAAGTATCTACACTCTGTTCCAAAACGGCATGTACCCCTCGCCAACATGTTCCTGCATTTTCGAGGATGCAGAAAATGGCATTTTGCTCCTAATTTTCCATATTTGCATATTCCTTTAGCGTAGAATTTGCAAATGTGTTCCGGTTTTGCGTTTTTCAAGGTATTTATATCTGTGACTGTCTTGTCTACCTCTTTATTGGAGCCATCTCCGTTTTTCGTCCCAATTCCTTCATCTATGCACTCTGTCTCACTGTTGCTCTCATCGTTTATATTATCTGGCTCTGCAATATTGCTGTTATTTTGTACCACAATAGTCTCCTCCTCCACACTACTGCTGCGGTTCTCTAAACTATCTGTTCCTGAGTTTTGGTCGTTATCCAATGTTGACTTTTCCCAGTCCACATATATCACTGGTAGCCTGTCTGTGAATGATAATCTCTGTGACTCGGGAATGTTTTTCATCAGTTTAGTTATGTTCTCTAACATTAATCTGTCATCTTTGCAAACCCAGTAAATTCCTTGCCTTTTTATGCATCCTGGAGATAATTCTGTACAGCCCAGGTGAAATCTTATGTTACAGATGCAACACGTTACGCCTGCATTACGTCTTCCCAGTACTCCCGAACACTCGCCACACCTCTCCATTGTCTGGTGTATTGTGTTGTATTTGAGATTCACTGTGTGGATCACTTGTTGATGTCAGTCCTTTTAACTCTTTATAAAATTATATGTATATATATTTATATGTTTAATATTTATAATATATGTATACCGTATATTTGTAATATTATGTATGTTATTTTGTTCAAACTTTATGGCAGGTACTTAGCGTAGGGTAGCGATGCTGGTCCGCGGTCGGTACAGGTGACCTCTCGTTGTCCCAGGTTGATGTCACCAGTTTCCAGTTACTCGATTTATAACCACTGACACCGCCTCTTGCCACTATTCTATACCTAGTTGTGATTGCGGGGGTTGAGCTCTGGCTCTTTGGTCTCGCCTCTCAACTGTCAATCAACTAATGTACAGGTTCCTGTACATTAGGTACAAAAGTCAAAGCACGACAGAGGCAAGAGGAAGGATGTTGTAAGGACCTCGCAAGATAGCGAAGACAGTAGCGATCACAGCGGTCCTGGAGAGAGAGGAAGCCAGCATCAACAAACAAGCTGAGGGCGGGAGTCAAACGAAAGGCACCAGAGCTGAGGTGCAACCCAGTATGGTGCAAAGCATCAAGACGGCGAAGAGTAGAAAGAGAAGCAGACAAGTAAACAGGGCAACCATAATCGAGTTTAGACAGGACGAGAGAGGAATGTAAATAGAGGAGCGTGCGCCTATCTGCTCCCCAAGAAGTACGGAACAAAACCTTAAGGAGGGTAAGGGCTTTAGAGCATTCAACTCGGAGGTAAGAGATATGGGATGACCAAGACAAACGAGTGTCAAAGATTAACCCCAAAAGCTTAGTGGAATCCTTGTACACAAGGGGGTGACCATAAAGTGACAAAGAGGGACGAAGAACGACATGCTTCCGAGTAAAAGTCATTCCACAAGTCTTAGACACAGAGAACTTGAAGCCATGATCGGCGGCCCAAGATGACACGGCATCAATCGCAAGTTGAAGACGCCGTTGAAGGAGAGGCAAATCATCACCCCATCATCTTACCCAGCAAAGGGCAAGATCGTCGACATAGAGAGCGGAGAAGACGCCAGAAGAAGGGAGGAAAGAAGACCATTGAGGGCAACCAGAAAAAGAGTAATGCTCAGAACACTACCTTGAGGTACACCCTCATATTGCCTAAAAGGGGCAGAGAGAGTGGTACCAAGCCTCACTCAAAAGAAACTACGAGAGAGGGAACTTTGGAGGAAGAGAGAGAGGTTCCCACGGAGGCCAAAAGAATGAAGTTGGGACAGAATATGATACCGCCAGGTAGTGTCATAAGCCTTTTCCAGGTCAAAAAGGACGGCAATAACGGAGGTCTTCGCAGCAAAAGCAGAACGAATATAGACCTCCAAGTTCACCAGGACTTCTGTTGTGCTGTGGCACTTGCTAAAATCAAATTGAGAAGGGGAGAGGTGGTGATAGTATTCTAAGAACCACATCACATGAACGTTAACCATGCGTTCAAAGAGCTTGCAGACACAACTCGTAAGGCAATAGGCGGAAGTCCTTGGGGGATGACCCGAGAGATCCTGGTTTCTGAACAGGGAGGACAACAGCATCGAGCCAGTCCTCAGGGACTGACGACGACTTCCAGACCCGATTAAACAGACTCAGTAAATACTGAGACATGCACAGAGGGAGAAGACGAAGCATCACATAATGAATGCCATCGGAGCCCGCCGCCATAGAACCGCAGAGGCCCAGGGCAGACTGAACCTCAGAGAGAGAGAGAGAAGGGATCGTTATAAAGAAGGCCGAGATGGGTACGGAAATCTAAAGGTCGAGATTCAAGAATAGGCTTACGAAGGAAGGAAGGATTGAGGAAGATGAGAACTAGAGCTAACAGATGAAAAGTGGGAACCCAATTCGGTCGTGACCTGCAAGGGGTCTGCGACAAGATTCTCACGGAGGTGAAGGACCAGCGAGACATCGGGAACGAACTTACCCGCTATCTTGCGGATACGCTTCCAGATCAGTGGCAGAGGAGTTTCGGATGTAACGGTGGAGACATAAGACATCCAACACACACGTTTAGCCGTATGGATGGTCCTACGGGCCACCACACTTGCCTTCTGAAACAAAAGAAAAGACTCAACCATCTGCCGGCAGCGGTGTCTCTTCCAGGCTGTACGCTTACAGCGGACAGCCCGAGCATAGTCCACATTCCACCAGGGAACGCACTTCCGCATTCCCCGAGAGGAAGAGTGAGGAATAGAGCGGAGGGCAGCATCGAAGACGGCGTCATGAAAAAGGAGGGTGCAAGGGAGAGGCAGAATGGAGAGATCGGAGATAGTAGCACGGAGGCTAAAGAGGCGCCAGTCAGCCTTGGCAAACTGCCACCTAGGGAAGGAGAGGGGGAGGGTGAAAAGAAAAAAAGGTAACAAGGATAGGAAAATGGTCACTGCCATGGAGGTCATCAAGAACCCGCCACTAGAAATCTAAGTAAAGAGATAATGAGCAAAGAGAAAGATCAAGACAGGAGAGGGTGCAGGGTCAGGATCAGGGTCAACGAAGTCAGGGTTAGGGGGCATAGGTAAACTGAGTAAAGATGGAGGGAAGGGAGTGGGAGGACAGACCAGAGGCGGACGAGCAGGGTCCGGAGGAGGAGGAGGATGAGACAACCGAAAAGGGCGGTCAAGGACAGGAGGAGGAGGAGGAGGAAGAGGAGGAGGAGGAGGGGCAGGAGGAGGAGGAGGGGCAGAAAGAGGAGGAGGAGGAGGGGCAGAAAGAGGAGAGCGCACCTCAGCAAGGGCAGCAACCGAGAGGGAAGCGGGGGCCAAAGAAACCTCCACTACAGGAACAGGGGGATCTACCACCTAAACGACGGGAGGGGATGGAACGATAAAGTCAGAGAGAGGGGGCGAAGAAGAAAGCGAAGCCTTCTTACCCGCCTGGCAGGAGGAAGCAGATGTGCCAGGCTTTCACTTCTGACTCAGAGACAGGTGTCCCAGCAGCAATGTACTGGGCTCCGCACTCGCCTCCCGAAACAAAATAAATGAACAGGCTGTCTGTCGGCATCACACTGCAGGCTTACAGTGTACAGCCCGAATCCCACCATGAAACGCACTTCCACATGCTACTGGAGGAACAGAGCAGAGGGCAGCATCAAATATGTTGTGAGAAAATTGGGCTTGAGGGAGATGCAGGTTAGATAGTCTCCATGCTGCTATTTCCGACCTGAGTAGATTCCAGTCAGTCTTTTCATACTGCCACTGAAATTTTCATACTGCCAACCTCCCCTGCCCCTAGGGGGCGGGGAGGTTATCATCACACCCATCCCATCTCCAGAAACCCACATCAACTGGATATCACCTGCTGCATATGCAAGGATGGCCAACATAGGAGTCACCTTCAGAAATCTGAACAGAATGTTTAAAAAACATGTTTAACACATGTATCAAAATGATTACTGTAAAATATGACACCATTATAGAGTCAAAATCTCATCAAACACAACATGAAGATGGAAACTAAAGGAATTATAGTTCACATAACTAAAAAAAAAGAAAAGAAACAGTTGATATGATCTCTACTCTGAAAATATCTTGAATATTTTACAGGAAAGACATGGTAGACTATACACCATAGATTGTGCATGAGCAAGAGATGCAGGTTGACACTAAATACTGTGCCCAATACCCGAATGAGCCACAAGGATATTAGCAATGATTTAGTCATTGCCAGAGTAGTAAATTAAATAAATTTCGAAGTAGTGGAGGCAGTCTCCACCTGTGAGTTGAAGGTTGAGAAGAGGGGGTTGGGGTGGGGGTGGGGTGGGACTTGACAACCAAAGCTCAATCTCCACAAGCAAAGCTAGGGAAGCATGGCTAAATAAGTACATTTTCTCTATCTCCCTCCACTGACAGTCTCCAATCACACAGGTGTGAGTTGAGTAAGAGGCAGCCGTTCTACCACTGGGGAGGCAAGCGGTCACCCCATAAGTTTGGGTTGGGTCTTCCCATCAACTTGCGAGAAGTGTACCTAGCCCTCTTCCAAAATGCCAGGTGAGTAATGCATCAACCTGGTTATACCTGTATGCCGAGTAAATATACACCAAATCTCATGCAAGCATGAATGAATTGGGAATGTATATACATAAAAAATATCACCAAACAAAACTCTCACTTGGATATTTACTGTGCATTCTTTCATTTTCACTCTCAAAACTCATCTGCGTATTGCAGTCTCCTCCATAAAGCTTGGAAGTACCTGCTCAATCTCATTATGCAGAATGAAGCAAGATTGATTGATAAGTAACGTACAATACTATATTGAATTTATACAATGCTTAACCAAAATATTTGTGAGAATGAACAGGATTAAATTTTAATGTGTACAGCCCAGTCAAAATCATCTTATGTTAACTAGGAGTTTAACACCCTTGAAAGCTCTCTCATACCCATATAATTCTCATCGTGTGATATTTTATAACATTACAGTATTGCAAGAACAGCAGAATGAACATTTAAAACACTGGAAATTCATGAATATACAGACTTCCTGATGCTTAATTTGCAATAATGATATCCACTTATAGTATTTTCAAGGGCATATTTAACCTGCCCATTTCTTTCAGGTCTCAACCCCTGAGGCTTCAAGCTACTGAGGGAGAGCTGAAACGAGCAACATTCAACCCTTGGGGAGGCAAGCAGTCAGATCCAATCCATACTGCAAGCTTGACCTCCGATGCCTTTAACGATTCTCCCAGCAAGGGAAACACCTTTACGCCCTGGGGAGGGAAGCGTTCTGCTGAATACTACTTAGAAGATGAGAGCCCACTTGCTGTCAAAGAGGACATTATTCCATATGTTACTACATTCAGTGATGAAGGACAAACAGAAGAGATCAAGGAAGGATCCACTGCTACATGGGGAGGAAATCGTGTACCATCTGTGTCTGATGGAAAAAACGATATATTGACTGAAGAAGAACCATCAGATTTCTTTTTATTAAATGAAAACTTGCCATTTCCTGATGTGGGTAACCTAAGGTACAAGAGGGAAGTTGAATCATATGTCAAATCTTTGGAAAATATCAAAAACTCCCTAGAGGAGAAAAAAGCTGAGAGTGGCAAGTCAACACAAAAAGATGATCAGTCTCAAGAGTCTAATACTTCTGAAGTAAAAAGGGCAAGATACAGTGCTTGGGTTGGTAAGCGACCAGACCTCCAGGCTATCCAAGATGCAGTACGAAGACTGAAATATCAAGAGCCCCAAATGGCAGAAAGAAGGGGTTTCAGTGCTTGGGCAGGAAAGAGGTCATTGTCTACAGTATTTTCAAACATTATGAGTAAAAAAGCTTTCAGTGCTTGGGCTGGGAAAAGATCAAATTATGATTTTGAACAAAATATCCTGAAGACAAAAGTGAGCCCATGGGCAGAAAAATTGTCAGATAAAGCCGATTCGACCACAAATGTGGCCACTGTTGAAAGTTCCCCATTCAACGACCAGGAAAGGGCTTCTTTCAATAAATGGATTGGCAATGCCGAAAAGCGACAAGCATTCAATGCATGGGCTGGAAAACGAAGTGACACTGAAGAAAAACGACAAGCATTCAGTGCATGGGCAGGAAAACGAAGTGACAACGATGAAAAACGTCATTCTTTCAGTGCATGGGCTGGAAAGCGAAGGGAAGATGATGAAAAGAGACACGCATTCAGTTCATGGGCTGGAAAGAGAAGCAACAATGATGAAAAGCGACAAGCATTCAGTCCATGGGCTGGAAAGCGAAGTGACAATGAAGAAAAGCGACAAGCATTCAGTTCATGGGCTGGAAAGCGAAGTGAAAATGATGAAAAACGACAAGCATTCAGTTCATGGGCTGGAAAGCGAAGTGACAACGATGAAAAACGACAAGAATTCAGTGCATGGGCTGGAAAGCGAAGTGACGATGAAAAACGACAAGCATTCAGTGCATGGGCTGGAAAGCGAAGCAATGTTTACCAGAAACAGCAATCCTTCAGCCCATGGGCTGGCAAAAGAAGTTACAGTAATAAGAAACGACAATCTTTCAGTGCTTGGGCTGGCAAACGAAGTAGTGACAACATAAAACGAGAAACGTTTAGTGCCTGGGCTGGCAAGAGAGAAAATCAAAAACAGTTAAATGAAGATAACTCCCAACAAATCACTGACATTCTTCATCACCTCCACAATCAAAATCATGAATTTGTTTACAATAATCTCTCCAATAACTGGGATAAAAATGATTTTCCTTTTCACACAGAAGAAGATAAATGGCCAAATCATCTATCTGCCGATAGTCAAATAACTGATCTACTTCTGCCACAACTGTAGTATCTGAAGTGCTTTAAAAGCCAACAAAAGCTTTGGAAGTTTTAATAATTATCTGTAATTTATCTAATAATATGTGTTTTATATAACTCTCTGAGAATATGTATGTGTAAATTCTATGGAACTGATGGTGAAACAGAATTTAATCCAAGTGATGTCACCATTGTATGTTAATGATTTATTTTTGTCAAATTACCGAAACAAAACTAATACAGTACTCAAATATGAAAAATAATACAGTGCAGTTTTGTGGCAAGAAAACAAGTACAGTACAGTATAGGATATATGTACAGATATACAGTATATATACTGTATAAATATTATATTATATTATATTATATTATATATATTATATATATATATATATATATATTTGTATATTATATATATATATATATATATACAGTATTATATATATATTTTATATATATATATATATATATATATATATATATATATATATATACAGTATATATATATACAGTATATATATATACAGTATATATATATTATATATATATATATATATATATATATATATATATATATATATATATATATATATATATATATATATATATATATATATATATATAATTATATATATATAAATCATAATTCCATTAGCACTTGGCTTTCTGAGAGCATCAAATTTGTTATGCAGGTTCAAACTGCAGTACATCTTGTTCTTGTTAAAAATACATTAAAGAAAGTGTTAGAACACTGTGAATCACATCATTTATTAATGCAAAGAGATGCTACCATTTTACTATTAAAAATACATTATACAGAGCTGAAAAAATTGTACTATATGTGAAGACTTCAAAGTTATGTCATTCTCCTATCAAGTTCCATCCCAGCTTCAGCAAGAACAGTAGTATACAGTACAGCACTCTAGTGATGAACTGTATGGCTCAGTTCCAGATATCACATACAGTACTGTATAAATGTCCAAATAAACCAAAAAGACAAATGACTTCCATTCTGGCAACAGAACTTGAACATTCCAATATCTTCAGTTTATTCCGTCTTTATTGACAATAAAAACTTTCACCGATGAGAATGCTCACAAGGTTAACTATTGCATTTTAACATTCAACTTAGCAAAACGAGTAGACAATCAGACCAATTACAGACCCAGAGTGGCATAATCAGGAAACTTTAATTTGTACAGCACCCTATTACATGAATAACTTGTTTAAATTCAGCATGTATTTATAGTAATATCCACAATGTCTTATTTATAATCAAAATACTGTACAATACTGTACAGTACTCAGATGGGAAGTCTCTCTCTCTCTCTCCACTTGGTCATCATTGTGTCTTAACACACAGACTGTACATAAAATATACATTAAGAACCTACTTTATCAAACTTGTACTGCATTTCAGAAAAATGCCATTTCAAAGGGTTTACTTAAGAAAAATGTGCCTATTGAAGCCTTTTAACCTTGAAATAATATGAAATAGTTTAATTTATCACCATAATTTATCTTAATAGTTCATAATTTATCAGCAAGCAAGAGAAATTACTATTATGACAATTTTTCATTAAAATCCCACTTAAGCCACAGTAATATAACTTTAGCAGAATACCTCATCAAAATAAACGGACTATCAAATTCCTAACATCCAGTACAGAAGCGTTCTGAAAAGCTTGATACAAAATAATAATGTCTAAATGCTCATCATTGATAAGCTAGGCACATGATTTTGAAACGAGTATCTCTCAAAAAGTAGTTACACCCAGTAAAAGTTTATAGTATCTTTAAGTATAAATACCAGACACCATTAACCCTGATACAGGTATTTTTAAGCTTTAAGTCCTATATTCAGAGGCACATGGAAAAAAAATTAAAATACTAAAAAACCATAAGGATATATCACATACGGTGATTTGTGCACAGGAAAACGTTACATGTAGATATTGTAGCAGTGTAAGGGTTAAAATTTAACTGCCATCATCTAAAGAAGTGCTGTAATTGATTAACTGTTTTAGTTAAGATGACACAAAGCCTTGATCAATTAGATGCTCAGAAAAAGTAGGTTGACAATTCCGATTAGCTGTATTATTCCTCTTGTAAGGCTGGACATGAGGAATGGTGTCAGCAACTTTTGGTTTCAATAACAAAAATTTGTTAGACTTTCCCCGACCATATACTAAGTAACCATCAAATGAAAGTGTTAAGCCAGCATGGCCATGTAGCACTTGACTACTACCTGTATATATTCAAGATTTTATTTTGTCAAGAAACAAAAAATATATTACTTAGATCATTAATTATTTGCACCAATTTTGCTGCTTTAATTAACAGTTGAAAAGGTTTTGCTTTCATTTTGTATTGATCTTTGAGTTACTGTACTGCATTTACATCAAAATTATCAAACATTTAACTTCTTGTAAGAAAGCTAAACAGATATTTTTTATATTACTGTATTCCTAATTCTTCAGTAGCAAATACCATTATCCAAATTCTTCCTGACAATGTTTCCTGTGAACCAAATTCTGGTAATAAATTTAAATTACATTACCATACTCGAAAATACATACGATTATTAAAAATATACAATGTTAAATAAAGATAATAAAAATAATCAAGGCTTTTACCTGAGTTACCTGAGGGCCACTAACCCTAGTGGCCTCAATGAGGACAGAAAGCCGGCAGCTTGTCGAAGGTCTTCCCCCCCCCCATTTACATTGATGATCTTTTTCAGATTTATTTCAACACAGTTTTGCCAGTTACGGATTCGGTGGGTAGGTGGTTCCATGGGTAATAATCCATTTAGATGAAAAAGCTGCATCCATGCTTTTCATCCAAAGCTGCTTTTCATCTCCATCCAGAGAGATGAAAAAGCATCTCCTGTTCTCAGTCCTACATTGTGGCTTGTTGAGCTTGAAACTGTTGCTCCTTGTTTGTGTTACATCTTAACTTCTGAAGAAAATATCTGGATCAACATCCTTTAACTTGTTCAGTATTTTAAAAGTTTCAATGAGATTCGCCCTGTCATGCCTAGTTTGCCGTGTTGCTAGCACTGTGGCTCTCAACCGTTCCTGATACAAGAGATGACCTAGCTCTGGAATGACCTTTGTTGCCCGGTGTTGCACCTTCTCTGGAGCAGCTATATCCTCCTGAAAATGAGGTCTCCATTCTTGGATACAGTAAACTAAGTGCACCAGATTTATACAGTTCAACCATTACCTTCTTTTCCTTATATTCAAAAGTACGCTTGATTATTCCTAGAATTTGGTTAGCTTTTCTGACTGTTGTACCCACCTGTTGTGCAACTTTTAATTAAACAGATTCGAACAGCGTACCGGAATCATGAAGGGCTGCAATGTTGTACCAATTTTTAAGAAAGTTAGATTACTTTCACCATACTATCATCCAACTGACTCAACCTTTATTGTACGAAAATTGTTTGAATGGTAAATTAAGAAAGCCGTTCATTTACAGCGTGAAAAATGTAGATTAACAAAGGCTTCACAACATTGTTTTACAAAGGGTCACTTGTGTATAACAAGTTTACTCACTTTCTCTTTTCTGGAACCAGAATACAAACTGTGTTTCAAGCAGTCGACAGCACAAGGTATTGCAACATTCTACATCTTGACTACAGCAAAGCCTTTGATGCTGTGCCTCACGAGAGAATCAATAGAAATTAAGAGAACGTTGCATTGGGGATTTATACCATTTTGGATTAGGGTTTATTTCGTAGAATGCATAATGTGACCGTAAATGGATCTAAGTCTCAGTGGGGAAACCATCTTGGGACCACCTTTGTTTATCACGCATACTGTATAAACCACTTAGACACAGGATTAAAAGTAACATTTCCAAATTTGCAGATAACAAAAATAGGACAGGAAATAAATTCAGAAGGCACAAAATCACTACAGGACAATCTAGATAAGCTTTTAAAAATGGCAGATGCAATTTAATGCTGAAAAATATAGGATTCTGAAATAGATAAAGATAAGTTACCAGATATGAGCTTGACAAAGTTGAATTGGCATCATATAAATAAGATCTGAAAGCAATGATTACTACGGATCCTAAGCCAAAAATAAGACCATTGCATAAATGTCCAGAATAAAACAAATAGGATGCTTGAATTCATTTCTAGCAATGTTAGTACTGTAATAAGATATATAATGTTATTCTTCAGCTTTATCTTGCCCTTTTAGGCACCATTTAGATTATGCAGTTCAGTTTGGTCTGTTTTTGTACATAAATTCACGTAGACACATACAAAGATGGATGGCAAAGTTAATACCAAAAATTAGAAGTCTTCCTCATGATGTAAGTAATTATCAAAAGAAGGCACCAAGCTGGGTAGACTATGTAGCATTATCAGTGTTGCTGGATATTCAAAAGATGCTAAATATAACTTTAAGATCCCAATAAGAGACCAAAAGTACATAAGGTGAGCGATATCGAAGGTACTGGATTCACCAAGGATTCTATCGAGGGATAAATGACCTCGAAGGACACAAAGAAAGAAAGACAAAGACATGATTGTCTGGAATATTGGGAAATTCTACAAGGAGGTGCATGACTAAGTGGGACAATGCAATTTGGACAATAAGGAACAATATGGCATTCCTTTAAGCGTGAATGGCCTATACATAACCAAGCCAGAGCCGTTTCACTCTGCCTATTACGTTGGTAGGAGGAAGGCCAAGGGGATAGGCTACCTTTAAGTGTGCATAGTTTGTTACCTGTAGCACCAGACCAATGATCCTGCCAACAGCCTTAGATTGAGGAATGAATAACTACATATAAATCTGAATAAGGAAAGTCTTTTGGGGAACTAGGACAAGTGTGGATAGCCTTCTTAGCAGTAGTGCCTGTACATTCATTTATTCCAAAGACACATGACTGCTTTCCAACTGGGAATTTTAGCCTTCCTTGGAGTACTGAAACAGCTGAAAATCTAGCAAACCTCAAGTCTTAAATCCGCCAGAGATAAGAAACTGCCAATATTGGATTTTGACCACCACAGTATGCATAGGGTTAAATGACAGGAATTTTGACATTGGAACAGCAGTTGATGAAGAGCATACAAAATTGCATACAGTTCATCTATGAAGATGCTAATTTCTGGGGGTAAGAGGCACATATTGGGTCGGTCAGGAAAGATCACAGAGTAGCCAACACAGTCAGCAGACTTAGACCCATCCGTGAATAGGGCAATGGAGTGCGAGTGTGAATAAGTATTCAAGATAAAGGCATTTGATAACAGTAGGAGACGTATAAACTTTTACCATGTGGGTCAAGATCTTGAAAACTTGACAAGTGGGATCCTCCATGGGGGCAAAAATGAAATGACACGAGGAGATATTGCAAACACAAACCAAGAGGGAAACTTGTAAGTGAGACATCCTTACAGATAAAGGATGGTGGTGAAAGGGAAGAGGTCCCACATGAGGGGCAACAATTAAAGTCCAGCATAAGCAAGAGTGAGGATCTTGCAGGGGGCCATGCAAGGTAGCAAAGGCAGTAACAATCAAGATGATCCTGTTGAGACAGAACTCTGGTTTCAGCATACAGGCTCAGGGTAGGGGATGAACAAAAAAGTCACCAGAGCCAAGGTTAAACCTGGTATAGTGCAAAGCATCAAAACTACGACGAGTTGAAGAAGAGTGAAAACCATTAAGGGCAACTAGGAAAATAGTGCTCAGAATACTACCTTGGGGAACACCTTCATATTGCTATAGAGTCAGAGAAAGTGGTATAAAGTCTCACTTTAAAGGAGCAATGAGAAAGGAAGCTTAGTAGGAAATCCAGGAGATTGCCAAGAAGAATAAATGAATGTAGTTGGGATAAATACTGTATCTGCAGGTGGTGTCATAGCCCTTTTCAAAAAGAATGCCAAAGACAGTATGAATGTCACTCTCAAAGTCCACTAATATATCAGTCGTGCTGCAGTACATGCAAAAGCCAATATGAGAGGGGGGGAAAATGAGAGCGGTAGCAATAGTTTTCTAAGAACCACATTAGATGTACTAGACACCATACATTTTAAAGTTTGTAGACACAACACATCTGGGCAATGGAGTGAAAATCCTTAGGGGAAATCTCTCTCCCTCTCTCGAGTACCGTTTTTCCAAATAGGAAGATCCACCACCTCAAGCTTTGGGAGCTGATGACAGTAAAAAATATTCACCAAATACTGCAAAACACACTGAGGGGAAATGATGAAGCATCTTGTAATGAATGCAGACTGGAGTTCTCAGAGAGAAGAGATCATTACAGGGAAGTGAGTGCAAAGATCCAAGGGACAAAATTGAAGAAGGGGCTTACGAGTATGGAAAACACGAGGAAAATGAGGGGTAGCCGGATCAGAATGTGGGGTAACCAGTGTGGGGCCAAATGGTGTTGCAGGGACTAATAGGGATACCACAATAATAATCCCACAATACCTATTTGATGAGATGTCTAGCTAAGTAGACTAACCAGATGAGCCAATTGGTTTAAGTGGGCTGTGCTGAGTCTGCCATTCCTCTTATCCCTCCCCACCAAAAAAATTGTTGTCCCAGGGGCTGCAGCTGCTGGGTAGGCTCAACTCCCAGATGAAGGAATATAATGGAATGCACAGGTATCCATACACAGCTAACACATGTGATGTATTTCACTTGTGCACCATCACAACAGCAGGAGGGGAGTAAAAGCTACCCTCTCCTACCTGCAGCCGGTGCACAAGAGCCCCTCTCACCATGTCAAGGCACAATCCATAAAGGACCCTTTATAGGGGCCTTCTGCAATTACTGCAGTCTGTGCCTTCCTTATGAAGAGGATAAAAAACTGAATTTAAATTCTCTAGTCTAGAAAGATGAAGAGTAAAGGGTGACACACTTGAAGTCTACAAATCGATGAAAAGGAACATAAATAACATTCTAAATATTTTAATGCAAAATAGAACACAAGATAGTGAATAAAAAGTGGACGAGTTCAGATTTAAGAAAGACCTGGATAAATACTGGTTTGGAAATAGGGTTGCAAAATTATAGAATTACTGTACAAGTTAACATAATTTAGGATTACTGGATTGTTTCAAGCAAAGGTTACACATTACATAAATGAATGCGTTTGGGTGGATATTAATTGAAGCTATCTCGTATCTGTCTCACGCACTAGAAGTGACAAGAATCATGGAGGTGGTACAAATATGATGTACTGTATACATTAGTAGTGTATATAATCAATTATTCTTCGGCCTTTCAACTATCATAAAATATAGAAAACAAGCAAATGTACAAATTCACAGAAATGATGTATAATTGAATGTTAATCATACATTTCTACGCAGTTGGATGGTAAATGACAAAACATTGCTGCAATTCAATATCCAGCTGGATAAAATCACTAGGACAATTGGGGAGGGGGGGGGGACCTTTGACAAGTCACTGGTTTCCCATTCTTGTCGAGGCCACTTGTGAGATGGTTGCTCTCAGGTAAATTCAGATACTCTTACAATATTAAACCCCATAATGTAATGTAATTTTGCAACACGTGCAAAACAAACTAAAACTTTCCATCAAAGTACGACTTTATTTAAAATGCAATATTGTGCAGAGGCAGAGTGAGAACTTACTACCATGGTGGATTAGTGCCAAACTAAACCATGGCCTACAGGCTAACTTCAAGGCCTTATTATTGACATTATTGATTTAGGGGCAACGACGATCGAGGGATTGCATGTGCCCCGGCCTTATTATTTATAACATATAGAACTGATAATGAGAATCTCTTCACATAGGCAACAGCGGAGGCAAGTAAGTTTGTGTTGTTGAAAAAGTAAATATCAATGATTACCAATGTCATGGGTGGGGTCCCAATCACCATAAAGGTGGATGTGGTGGGGAAGGCCCCTTCACATGTCCACCAGTAGTAGTGTCTTCATAAATTTTACTCAATGTGGTATGAGTCTGTGTCTTCAGTCTTACATGTAACTGTAGAACAATCAAAGTACTGTACTATCAAAAGAAAGGGCTAAGCAAATAGCTACAGAGAATGGTCTAAAACAGGAAAAATATGGTATTAAAACCCAGTTGCAATTTAATATAGGAACCTTTATTTGGTTAAACTCCTGATGAGAATATAACTTATTACACAATTACATCTGTTGGTGTTTGTAGCAAAGTTCTACTTATGTTTATATTTTATACAGGAGAATATGCCACTGCTAACAGAGGTTTAGGCAGCATATGTTTGGGAAAATTAGGATATCTCTCTGCTAACAGTACAGTATTGATAGAATACCAGTTAGAATATACTTCTGATGGTAAAAGGTCTATGAAGTGCATACTTTAGAGTAAATACACTACTTTAGAATACAAGAAGCTGTAGGTCACTTAGTTGTAATAACTATGTTTTTTAGCAATATGCAATATTCTGCAGGCAACAAATATACTTTAAAACAGTAAATGCAAAAGGTTATGTGTTAAAGCTTTGGACTGTTTTTTTCACAAGTGATGCAACTAAAAATGGCGAAAATGTTGAATTTAAGAACTGCAATACTAATACTATTGAATGCTACGTAAAAACGAAAGTGTACACGTGTGTGTGTGTGTGTGTGTGTGTGTGCGCGCGCGTGTGCGCGCGTGTGTGTGTGCGCATGTGTGTGTGCGCGCGTGTGTGTGTGCGCATGTGTGTGTGCGCGCGCGCGTGTGTGCGTGCGCGTGCGTGCGCGCGTGTGCGCGTGTGTGTGTGTAATCACCTAAGTGTAGTTACAGGGTGAAATCAATTCATCTGATGTCGTGTACTGTTCTAAAGCTTCTAACTGTTTTGGCATATACTACACCATATAATTTATTTATTCCAGCTATCATGCTGTTTACAAAGAGTATTTATGCCCATTTTTCAACACCTATGTTTTCTTCGTTTGAATCTATGACATCATATTTCCAATGCAGCAAATAAAATAATTCCAAAAACTTTTTTTTTATGATAAAACGTATACAAATACAATAAGCCACTTTCAGAAATTAATACTACATTGGCATATGCCTATATTGTAGTTACCTGGCATAATTTCAGTCATATAGAGACTTAAGTGATCCCCATAAGGCACAAGGATTAACAAAGACATGTCCTCGATCATAACACCTTGTAATAACACCAACACAAATTAGCCAAGATAAAATATGGGTACAGTAGCTGTTTAACTGTATCCTACAAAGTACACTCACAAATGAAGCTAATTATATAAAATGCATGAAATCATCTTTAATTTGCTTGTACTGATCCTGTCCACGACGCTCCCTGCCAGTGATCCCGTCCACGACGCTCCCCGCCAGTGATCCCGTCCACGACGAGCCCCGCCAGTGATCCCGTCCACGACGAGCCCCGCCAGTGATCCCGTCCACGACGAGCCCTGCCAGTGATCCCGTCCACGACGAGCCCCGCCAGTGATCCCGTCCACGACGAGCCCCGCCAGTGATCCCGTCTACGACGAGCCCCGCCAGTGATCCCGTCTACGACGAGCCCCGCCAGTGATCCCGTCTACGGCGAGCCCCGCCAGTGATCCCGTCTACGACGAGCCCCGCCAGTGATCCCGTCTACGACGAGCCCCGCCAGTGATCCCGTCTACGACGAGCCCCGCCAGTGATCCCGTCTACGACGAGCCCCGCCAGTGATCCCGTCTACGACGAGCCCCGCCAGTGATCCCGTCTACGACGAGCCCCGCCAGTGATCCCGTCTACGACGAGCCCCGCCAGTGATCCCGTCTACGACGAGCCCCGCCAGTGATCCAGTCTACGACGAGCCCCGCCAGTGATCCAGTCTACGACGAGCCCCGCCAGTGATCCAGTCTACGACGAGCCCCGCCAGTGATCCAGTCTACGACGAGCCCCGCCAGTGATCCAGTCTACGATGAGCCCCGCCAGTGATCCAGTCTACGACGAGCTCCGCCAGTGATCCAGTCTATGACGAGCTCCGCCAGTGATCCCGTCTACGACGAGCCCTGCCAGTGATCCCGTCTACGACGAGCCCCGCCAGTGATCCCGTCTATGACAAGCCCCGCCAGTGATCCAGTCTACGACGAGCCCCGCCAGTGATCCAGTCTACGACAAGCCCCGCCAGTGATCCAGTCTACGACGAGCTCCGCCAATGATCCAGTCTACGACGAGCTCCGCCAGTGATCCAGTCTACGACGAGCCCCGCCAGTGATCCCGTCCGTGACCTGCCCCACCATACTGTACTTTGTTTACATAATGTTTATTTCTCGTCGCTGCATTTTTGTTAAATGCTAAATGTTCTCAGCAATTCTTGACCATCACTTATAACCAACCAGAGTACTTCACAAACCACCATGGTAACTTAACAATGAACAAATTACGGAGACCTGCAGCACACAACAACACTCGAGATCCTAGTTTCAATCAGAACACAACACATACAATCATAATCAGAACACAAAAAAATTCAATCACAAGAACGTGATGAACATAAGAAAAAAAATACTGAGGCCATATAATGGGATCAGACCCACAACCTGTAGTGCATGTGCCCGAGGAACTCATGGATGCAGGTTTGATCCCATTGTGCATCCTCAATATTTTCTCAAAATATAAGCATGACATTGTAATGATAAACATCAATTTAAGCACTCTTATATACTTCAACTAAGTGACATCCGTCTTTTGCCACAAGATCATTCCATTAAAAAAATATAAAATTTAAAACTTTGCAAGCCATAGAAACTAGATTTTTACAATTAACTTTACTTTAAAAATTATATTAATCACGTGCAGTACTGTATCCAACTTGTCCTCTTACTAATTACGTCGCTTTTCGTTCATATGCGCACCAAGGCCAAAAATGGTCGCAATTGAAAAGGAAATCGGCTCACGAAATTAATGTACTGTCCCATTTTCTGTTTTGGGTCCTTCTGCTAAGTGTTGGGTCAGGTGAGAATACTTTAAATATTCATGACGTTTTGAAACCTTAGGAAAAATTTCCCGCTTTCCTAACCTACCAGAGGACCCAAAACTTGCTGCTTTGGGTCCATTTCAATTGGAAAATTTATTTTCATTTGTCTGAAAATTCCAATATGGCGATTTTTGCCCATAGTGCATACGAGCTAAAAGCGACATAATTTATAAGACGGGCTGCTGTATCTGCATTCCAGTTACTCAAAAATATTTTAAAACTTTTATATACAGTATATATCTTTGTGCAAATCAAATAGCAATTTTAGAGTAATTTTAGAGTACAGGTGCAGTACTGTATTGTACAGTCAGAAATTCACTAATCACTGCAGGTATTTTCTAGAAAACCTCACCAAACATGAGAGTTGGATTTACTACCTAGAAGTTCACTCAGGTATTTTAGTTTTATGCACTTTTAGGACTACACTGTTGCATCATTCCATCTTTCAAATGTTCTACAACTCCTGCTGTAATCCAAGAGGCTTGAACAAATGTAAAAGCAATGATTACTCTCATCAATGTCTTTGGCAAGTACTGTATACAAATCAACTTTGTGTACTACAACATATTTTTTGACTGGGAAGTGGCATGTACAGTACTCTCTTTTACATCAGTGACAAGCATATGTACCTACTTAATACAGCACTTTTTTTTTCCCCACTAGGAAGTTGTGGAAACACCAGTTCAGATACTGTACTGAACAGTACAAGCGGCCATTGATTTCTGCAAGTGCTATGCATATCAAAGTCAAAACAAATCAAACAGTGTATATGAGAAAGATAGTAGATTCCAGTGACCTCCAAAACTAACACTTCCAATCGGTACTTGACATAATACTTATTCGATTAACAATATTTAAAGCTTCTTCCACTTTCTAGTCACAAATTCAGCACATAATAAAACACAGAATGATTGGAATATCATTATGCACCCTGATGCATAAATAAAAAAAAAAAAAAAAAGTTAATAAACATCACAAATTAAGGGTCATTGGAAGCTCATCTAACTATAGATAATGCAGTAGATACACGAAGTAGCATATAATTTCAACATTAATCCATTCCCGTCCGAGCTTGATGCATAACTGAATCAGCATGATGCAATACTGCACAAATTGCAGACTTTCCATGCAAATTGGGAGTGTCTGCATGAGACCTCCCGTGCAATTTTTAATGCAAGAGTAGGGTTAAAGAAGATGGAAGATTTCAGAAAGATTCTTATCTTTCCAGAATAAACTTAAGTTTGATAAAGTATTCACAAACTACCATGAACCAAGTTTTTTCCTGGATTGTATACCTGCAAGATAGTGATGCCTAACTGTACTATACTTAAAATAAAAAGAACTTTTGACAAGAAAAAACAAGACAATTGTCTATAAATGTTCCAGTAGGATATTTACTAATGAAAATACTGTATTAGGAATGAATTCATATGTAACTGACTTGATAACATTAGCAATTGTATGATCTACACATTTATCACATTGAGAGAGAATTTATCAACTCTACCTTGATGAATCCATGAATATGTAAAAATAGGCATATTTAAGTGAACAATGCTTTGCATAACAATCAGTCATCATCATATGAAGGAATGTCATCAAAAGAATATCCATCATATCCTTTGAAAGCATAATAAGCGATATAAGAATGATAGGCCCCTGGAATAAACATGAGGGCCCCGAGGATGATGAGTGGCCACGTTCGGTCAGCATATTTTTCCTCGATGTAACCCGCAACAAGAAGACTTCCTATGACGAGCAACAGTGTACCAGCAGCAAATAGAAGTATTGCATAGCTTATGGCCTTCCAAGGGATGCGACTGGGTCCAGCCTGTGAAGGGGGTAAAAGTACGAGTCAACGCAGAGCCAGATACCCCTACACCAAGCCTAGACCTAATTTCCCACATGATTCTTTTATCAAAGAAGATAAACTATGAATGAGTTACTGCAGTTACCTATTTACTATATTAATCTAAAAATAATCATTTTCATAATCAATGCCTACATCAGTACAGTACAGAATTCTGAACAGCAAACCATTATGAAAATTCCAGGCATTTAATCTTCAAACTTTTGCAAAATGCACAATAAAGGCAATAAATTCTAGATTTTGAAGTAAAATATACCAGTACAGTGTACCTGTACATCAGAAATCAAATTTTCACTTAGAAGTATTTAAAAACTAAGCTCTAAAGAACTCTGCAATCAGAAAGAAAAAAATAGCTTCAGTGAGAAGAATCCAAGCGTCTAATAAGTGTACAGAAAAAAAAAATTCAAGGAATTAAGATTTTATGTTCCAACACCTTAAGTTATTTATCAAGATCTTTTAGCGGCAAGGTCTCAGAAGTCATGGTTCATGTTATAATGTTTAATAATAATTTTGTGTTGTTTGAGCCAGAAAGCCTACACTTAGGATTAACGTGGTCTCCCCTATGTTAACTACTGACCCATCCCCAAGATGAAGCCCACAACAGTTGCCCAACTCCCTGGTACCTATTTTACTGCCAGGTGAATGGAGGCATTAGTTGAAAGGAAACATGCTCAACTAATTCCATCCCATCTGCATATCAACACCGGCAACCACAATTATGAGTCAAAGGCACAGACTGCTGTTGAATGGTGGTAATGAATAAAAAGCCAGCATTGAATGCAATGAAACGCCATTTTCTGGGTGCGTCCCCGAAGCTCCCAGGAACTATCCAGGCTGAATGGATATGTATAACGCTCTGGCATCAGTCAAAGTGCTTGGAGTTCTTGCCTACCGGGGACCATGAGCCAGAACCTGGCCCCCCTCAGAGAGGCACGAGGAGCAATGGCCTATAGAAACCCCTGTGTGGTTGGGAGCATTCTGTGTCTGCCATCGACTGGGATAGGCACCCAGAAAGGTAGGCGCCCCAAAACAAACCCCTATTCTGGTTAAAATATGGCTACCAAAAGCCGAACGAGTGGACAGAACTCCCCAAACAAAATTATCTAACTAGCATGACGTCATCATGTTGCCGCGCCGTCGTCTGCGCAACCCCCTCCCCTCCCTGGGAGGGTGAAGGTGGAGCCCCAGACCCATCCGCCGGTGACCCAACCTTCAGTTCTTAAGCTGGATGTAAAAAAAACACGAAAAACACCGCCGACCAGAGGGAGGGAGGGATGCCAGGGAGCCTCCGGGATTCACCCAGAAAATGGCGTTTCATTACATTCAACGCTGGTTTTCTGGGGGAAGCCCCGTTGGCTCCCCGGAGCTACCTCACCACAGATAAGTAAAAGAAGGAAGGACCCGGGAGGCGGACGCCAAGCGCCCTAACCTAAAAACAAGACCACGGATGAAAGGAAAAAACCTGCAGACAACCCGGGAGACCCGAACCCCAGAACAGGAATGAGGGTAGGAAAGGAACCTGGACAAACTAAAACGCGCCTGTTTTTGCGTTTTGGTTTGGTTTGGTCAGCAGGGAAGAACGACTCACATCCTCGAGGGAGACCTGAGGGGAACTACACAGGACGCAAACTGCAGGCAAACATGAATGTACAGTCCGGAAAGGGAACAAGGAAAAGCCGGAACCAGGACCGGAATTCCAGCTACCAGACCCAAAAAGGGAAGGCAGGAGTGGCAAACCAGAAGTCCACAACTCCCCCCAGACAGTGCAACACAGAAGCCTGCAGTGAGACAAAGAAAAGTGAAGGAACTCGGTACCAAAACGGAACACCAGGGCAGTCCAAAAGTAGGGGAACTGAACTTGGACAGAGGCCCACCTCAGCACCCAACAACAGTATAGCCATGAAGAACCGACCCAGAAGCACAGCCTTGTGTAGCTCAGGAGGAGGAAAACGGGAACAAGCAAGGAAAAAACCCAAAAACGGACCAAGAAGCCGCCGGGAACGCAAAGGACCGGAACTTGCCCGAAACGCTATACATATGAGTGGCTGCAGGTAATGGAAGTACTAGCACCAACAAGCAATCCAACAGCACGTTCGCATATCAACTGTGTAAGTACCATTCCTGAATAAAAAGGTGAATTTGAATTTTGAATGTGGAAAGTACACGACCAACTACAAAGTGTGAAGAGGGAGGACGCCCACACACAGAGGGACACCATAGACATCAGGGAGCAGCCAGGCACTGAAAATAGACAAGAAGTGTCCAGAGCAAAGACCAAGCAAGGAAGGGGGACACAGAAGCACGGACCGAGGGAACGAAGGAGTGTCCAAATATAGGGAAAAAGACCCAGGTGCAAGCACATCCAGGCAAGTACCCCACCAAAAGTCGAGACCCAGCACCTGGCCGACAGTTGCCAAACAGTACAACCCCACCTGCAGAGTGGAGGCACAACTGAGCCACAACACAGTCGAGCAGAGTAACATACCAGGAGCAACGCCAGAGGCCTGCCCGAAACGGTATGTGCACAAAAGGCAGGAGGTATTGTATGAACTGGGACCCGAAGAAAATGCTAAGTCAAAGGTGAAAGACGTCCAGAGGTGCGTGCCCAGCAGAAGATGAGATGCATAACAGAGGCGGAGAAGGTGCCACCCGGAGCCACCCCACTCCCAGAAGCAGAGAAAAGAACGAAGCGACATCCCCACACAGGAAATCTGAAACACCCCCACACCAAGAGGGCAACGACTGGAAAGAGAAGCCTTAGAAACACCCTGCCCTCAGCGCACGAGGTATGAACCGCACCACCCCTCAACCAGTCAGACACACACATATCGTACATACACATATCGTACAGACGGTCTAAGAATATTGGAAGGTACAAAGAGGTACGCACACCAACGAGCACCATGACAAACAAGCACAAATGCACAGAGGCACATACAGACAAAAAGATACCCCTGAACCAGGGACATGCATGGACCCCGATACAAAGGGAACAGTATCGCGATGGAAGCGCAAAAAGGACGAGGAAAATGTGGGGATAAAGTGGATAAGTTAAGATTCATGAAAGACGTGGGTAAACACTGGTTCGGTAACTGGGTTGTTGATTTGTGGAACCAATTACCGCACAACGAAGTGGTGGGGTGGGTTTCTACGATTGTGACAAACAAGGGATGGACATGAATATGAGCGGGATTGGGTGGCTATAAATAGAAGCTGCCTCGTATGGGACAATAGGCCCACACCAGTCACCATTGTTCGTACATTCGTATGTCCTAAAAAAGGGGGTGGACACCCAGAGGAATGACAGAACCAACGGATACGAAGGAACACGGAGCCGAACTCAGGGAGGGGTAGACCAGAGCCAACAAGAACGCAGAGGGGGATGGAAAATCCCCACTCAGAGGAACTGCAAGCCCCGCACCGAGGGTACAAAGACCCAAGCGGGGCAAAAAACGGGGCCGAAGCCCCCCAGGCAACCCCTCCTCAACCCCGGGAACCCTGACAGAAGGACCTGGGGCCGAGCCATACCCCCAAAGCCCCAGCCTCACAAGGAAAAGCCGGGGCAGCCATGTAAAACACTAAGGAAGGGAACCACTGTTCAGACTCGTATGGCACGGCTGGAGGAACAGGCTTGAATGCCTCCGCCGCCACCCTGGAAGAGGAAAAAACCCCCGAGACAGCCCGAGTCTCAACCCAACCAGACCCTGCTCTAACCCTGAAACCCGCCTACTGTTCAGAGCTGGAAGCAAGGGCAGGAAGTATACATAAGAGAAGGGGAAGGACTAGGAGGAGCGGAAGGAACCACAGCCGAAGAGACCTCCACTCCCAAGTCCGGACCCCTACCACCAAACGGGGGAGTCTCAGGGCATCCAGGGCCGCAACCAACCAAGAGCGTTGCAGCAAAGTAAACCTATCATGAAACGCCGCAGCCGCCTGCACCCGCTTATCATGACCAGTGGCCTGGGTGAAAGGGAGCATGTACAGACGACACCCATCGCACGACTCCGGGTCAAAGGAACCAATGACCCAACAGGCAACAAGGTGGAGGCAAAACAGGCGAGTGTCACCCCTGAGACAAGGGGACAGATCAACCGTCAAACTCGCAAAACGTGAAGGGGGGACTCAGGGGATACATCCATAGGACCACAGAGCTCCCATGGATTTTTCCAGGGCCCTTAGCCATGGTTACACGCCAAGGGAAGCCCAGGCAGGGTACTGCAAACCAGCGTCCAATTCTACCAAACTTCTAAAAGCTGAACCCCCTGGAACGTGACCACTCATGGGGGCCAAGCAAGGAGGACCACCAACCGAAAATCCATTTAACTCCTAGAACAGCAAAGGGGAACCACCAAGGCAGACCCTTCCCCCCACCAGGCAAAAACAAAAACAAAAGAAAACCCCCACAAGAGGACAACATACCCTGGCGGAACAGAGCCGGCCGCTGTTATTGGTGAAAACTAGCTGTGCAGTACCCCGTGGCCATACCAGTGACAAAAACCACCTCCTACCCAGAGACAAACAAGGGCAACAAAACCCCAGCCGACTCCAAGGGCGGCCCAGTACCGAGCAGTAAAGGACACAGCGGAGGTGGAACCCAAGGAGATTTGTGGAAGGTGGCCCTAAGCCCCAAGGGCAGTACTTACAGGGCCCCTAGGAAAGAAAGCCCTAGGTGCATGCAGCCAAAGTACCGTGGAATATTACTCCTGGCTCACATCCCACCGGTAGAGACAGCCCACACCCCAAGGCATAGAACTGAAACAAAGCGGGAGCCAGAGGCACTCGACCAGCCAGTAATCACATCAGCCAATAACTGAAGGTTGGGTTGCCGGCGGATGGGTCTGGGGCTCCCCCTTCCCCCTCGCAGGGGGGGGTAGCGCAGACGGCAGCGGGGCGACGTGATGATGTTATGCTTTGGAGAATTCTGTCCACTCGTTTGGCTTTTGGTAGCCATATTTTAACCAGAATAGGGGTTTGTTTTGGGGTGCCTACCTTTCTGGGTGCCTATCCCGGTCGATGGCAGACATAGAATGCTCCCAACCACACGGGGGTTTCTATAGGCCATTGCTCTTCGTGCCACTCTGAGGGGCCAGGTTCTGGCTTGTGGTCCCCGGTAGGCAAGAACTCCAAGCACTTTGATGCCAGAAAGTTATACATATCCATTCAGCCTGGATAGCCTCGGGGAGCCAACGGGGCTCCCCCCAGAAATTGTATGCAACAGGGTTCTATATAATCCTGACTGTGCAAAGGTCTTAAGGCAGGTACACACACACACACACACACCAAATGAGCCACAGAGATATTAGAAAGAACTTTTTTAGTGTCAGAGTGGTTGACAAATGGAATGCATTAGGAAGAGATGTGGTGGAGGCTGACTCCATACACATTTTCAAGTGTTGATATGATAGAGCCCAATAGGCTCAGGAATCTGTACACCTGTTGATTGACGGTTGAGAGGCAGGACCAAAGAGCCAGAGCTCAACCCCACAACTAGCTCAACTCAAACACAACTAGGTGAGTACACACACACTGGGTTGACTGCATCTATCTGGACCTAAAAAAAAGGCTTTCGACAGAGTTCCACATAAGACGTTGTTCTGGAAATTGGAAAATATTGGAGGGGTAACAGGTCAGCTTCTAACATGGATGAAAGATTTTCTGACCGATAGAAAAATGAAGGTAGTAATCAGAGGCAATGTATCGGACTGGAGAAATGTCACAAGTGGAGTACCACAGGGTTCAGTTCTTGCACCAGTGATGTTCATTGTCTACATAAATAATCTACCAGTTGGTATACAGAATTATATGAATATGTTTGCTGATGATGCTAAGATAATAGG
Organism: Procambarus clarkii; assembly: GCF_040958095.1. Classification (NCBI taxonomy): domain Eukaryota; kingdom Metazoa; phylum Arthropoda; class Malacostraca; order Decapoda; family Cambaridae; genus Procambarus; species Procambarus clarkii. Next base: position 35,131,040 of record NC_091192.1, read on the forward strand.
AAGGATAAGAAACTTAGATGATTGTCATGCCTTTCAAGAAGACCTGGACAAAATAAGTATATGGAGCACCACTTGACAAATGGAATTTAATGTGAATAAATGCCATGTTATGGACTGTGGAATAGGAGAACATAGACCCCACACAACCTATAAATTATGTGAGAAATCTTTAAAGAATTCTGATAAAGAAAAGAGATAGAGGGGTGGTTCTAGATAGAAAACTATCACCTGAGGACCCCATAAAGAATATTGTGCGAGGAGCCTATGCCACACTTTCTAACTTCAGAATTGCTATTAAATACATGGATGGCAAAATACTAAAGAAATTGTTCACGACTTTTGTTAGGCCAAAGCTTGAATATGCAGCGGTTGGGTGGTGCCCATATCTTAAGAAGCACATCAACAAACTGGAAAAGGTGCAAAGACATGTTACTAAATGGCTCCCAGAACTGAAGGGCAAAAGCTACGAGGAGAGGCATTAAATATGCAAAAACTAGACGATAGAAAAAAAAGAGGCGATATGATAACTACGTACAAAATAATAACAGGAATCAATAAAATTGATAGGGAAGAATTCCTGAGACCCGGAACTTCAAGAACAAGAGGTCATAGATTTAAACTAACAAAACAAAGCTGCCAGAGAAATATAAGAAAATTCACTTCAGTAAACAGAGTGATAGACGGTTGGAACAAGTTAGGCGAGAAGGTGGTGGAGGCCAAAACCGTCAGTAATTTCAAAGCATTATACGACAGAGTGCTTGGAAGACGGGACACCATGAGCGTAGCTCTCATCCTGTAATTATACTTGGGTAATTACACGCAAACATGCACACACACACACACACACACACACACACATAAATCACATTATTGTGATATATCAATGAACAAATCCACAGGAGCTGTGATGAGGGTTCGAATCTATGTGCTGGGTGTTCCCAGGCACACACTAGTCGACTGTGCCACAACATGGTTGTTACGGCCCTGGGTTCTTCAGTGGAAACCAGAGGTCAAAATTTAACTAAATAAGCTACGTTAGAGTAGCAAAGCGCAACTCGATATGTCTTTGTTTGTATCTTCCCTGCCAGACCTAAGACAATTCTTGTTGCTCACAAAGCAGTCAGACTCTTGAGCTTGTTGTGGATTAAGTAATATTGTTATAAGATTAACTATCCTTAGAACGAGTAAAGTAACAATAGGAGGCATAGGGGAAAATGTTTTTAATGTGCTTAGCTGCACGATCAATTAGGCTCTTCCCGGCACCACACGATGCGGGAGGCTGCATGATCGGGGCTGAAGCGGTCTTTTTCTGAGCTGGTGTGGTGTGGATAGGATCCTCCTACCCTTCCTCTTCATTTCCTTATTTCTGTGTCTTGTTCAAGATAAGTATACTGAGTACATTATTCCATGTCTGGCATACTCATGTTCTATGTGTAGAGTAGTATATTTTGTGTGTAGTAGGGGTTTTTAGAGTTTATATTACTAGTTATTCAAAAGGGGGTCCCATTGGAACCACATGGTCCCCTACCCTAAGCTGACTCTAACTTCAGGTTATTCAATAGTAGAGCTTTACCCTAGCTTGTGTTCAGTGTAAAACCTTGTATCCTGCGTATGTGGACCAAGGCTTTTAACGTAAGGTAGTGTGGTAAAGTTATTATTATTATTGTTATTGGTGTGAATGTATATGGGGGGCTGTTAAGGGGTTAATAAATAAATACATGAATTATAAGAGTATCGTTCTTCCTGTGTAGGAGATCTTGATCATTCCCTAGACTGACCTTGTTGTGTAGCCAAGTAGTCAGCACTACTTCTAGTTTCCATGGGGGCCGGGCCTTACTGATCTCCCCAAATAGATACATCTTTATTCTGACCTTACCCCTGAATAGCACTAGTTTCCCCATAGCAAGCCCACCATTTATTTATAACAATGGTAAAAGAATTGCAACCTGGGGTACAACTGCACCCACTAGGATTCCCAAGGCTTCCACTGAAGCCAAACTAGGGTTGGGTTTCACACAAATCCCCCCCATGCACTCAGGCTATGTCGTCCAGTAGTTCTACCTCTGATGCCCCCTCTTTCAATTCACAGAGAAATCACAGTATCGTGATATATCACGACTTGTTCATTGATACATCACGATATCTCTCACACTATGGAACACCCATAACAAAATAAATCCATCATATGTAACACATTGCATCTTTTAGCTAATGTACCATATATAACACACTTCTGTCCCAGTTATGTCTCATTAGGGGTCTCATAGTTCAGTTGGCCTCAGTCTCGACTCAAAACTGGGGATCCTGGGATCGATTCTCAAGCAGGACATAAATGGTTGGGCATGTTTCCTTTCACCTAATGTTTACATTCCAGTAAGTAGGGTACCCCAGGAATTAGGCAGCTGTTGTGGGGTTGCATGGTTGCATCCCGGGGAGGGTCAATAGTTTGACCTTAGAGGACCTCGCTACAAGCCTAAAGTATATACTGTATACACATAGGCGTCCTGTACTCGACAAAAAAATTAAATTATTATTTCTCCCAGCTGATGTCCCATTGTGACATCTCTTCCTCCCAGCTAATATTCCATTATGATCTCTCCCAGTTATGTCTTATTGTGACATTTTTTAGCTGTGCCATCAGCTTCTGAAAAGTCTTGGTTTCGATTTCAATTCAAGTGCCATAACAGAAGCATTTTAGCAACATTTACTTTCATCTAATCCCTCTATTCACCTGGATGAAAACATGTGCCCTGAATTTAGACAAATGTTGTGGTTCCATCCTAGAAAATGTCTTTAGTTGCCCTGATAATTTCTAATTAAGGAAACCAACACCAGATGCCACAATAAAAGAAAATCATAAGAAATAAGGGAAGATAGTAGTGAATCAGAATAAAAAATAAACAAAAGAAAAGTTAGACAAGCCAGTACACTTGAGGACCACATAAGCCACAGAGCAAATGTCAACAAAATACCTTGAACTGAGCATCTACAAATCCATCATCCTCTTGACTAAGACGGTGATATCTAGTCTCCGGGATGTGCGTGCTAGCATCCTTACGAACCATGACCCCGAATAACAACAAAATATCCTTTTTTTTCACCTGAAACAGACAAAAATCAGTAGACAAAGACCAAACAAACACTCATCACTGCCAAGACACAGATAATTACTTAAAGCAATGTAGAGAACCATCCAAGTTGAGAGCAGACATTACCAAAGATTACATTTTGACTGCAAGAAATTGATTACATGTCACACAGACACTGTACATAGAAGCTGCCAATACATTATAAAGAAAGTGAGGTGGTCAGGCTAAGCAAGAAATTTGAGAAAATATAAAGCCTGATAGACACACATATTCATTAGTGTACTTCTAACTAGGTCATCTACAAAAGACTGGTGATAACCTGAACCATAAAAAAAAAAAAACAGCGTTGAATGTAATGAAATGCCATTTTCTGGGCGAGACCCGGAGGTTTCCCGGAGCTATCCAGCCTGATATACTACTATTAGACTTAGGCACCAGTCAGTGTGAATAGAGTTCTTAGGCCTACCAAGGATCACGAGCCAGAACCTCGCCCCCTCAAAAAGAAACAAGGAGCACTGGCCTATAGAAACCCCCGTGTGGTTGGAAGCATTTTATGTATGCCATCAAACGGGTCAGACACCTAGAAAGGTAAGCATCCCAAAACAAACCCTTCTTCTGGTTAAGAAATTGCTACCGAGAGTCTAACTAGTGGACAGAACTCCCCAAACAAAAACGAGCTTACGAACATGACGTCACCACATCGCTGTGCAACCGTCTGCGCACCTCCACTCTCCCCGGGAGGGGGAAGGGAGAGCCCCAGACTTCTCGCACTGGCTACCCATGACTCCAGTTCTGAGGCTGGATATCAAAAACACGTGAAAAACTGCGACCGGAGAGAGGGAGGGTTGCCAGGGAACCTCCGGGTCTCTCCCAGAAAATGGCATTTCATTACATTCAACGCTGGTTTTTTTGGGGGGAAGCCCTGTTGGCTCCCCGGAGCTACATACCAAAAGATGAAAACAAGAGGGAGTTACCCGGGAGGCAGTTGTTGCTCGCTCCTCGACGCAAAGCCGAGACAACTGGCTGCAACTGCCGACCCAGAGTGACAGGCCCGACAAGGCCCAGGAACATGCACAAGGTAACGCGCAGCCAGGACCCTGTGCGACCACCAAAATCCTCGCGCCCGAATGTCAGCCAAAGACGGCAGCAAGAGCAGCAAACTTATGAACATTGTGGGTATGGGGATAGACCGCAGGCTGGCTGGACCGAATAACCCTGTGGACGACCTGAGAGACCCACACCCTGAAACAGAGAAGAAGGGAAACCGGATCAACCCAAAGCGCGTCCCGGGACACAAGCCGTGGCGCACAAAAATTCACTTTCGCAAACAGAGTGGTAGACGGTTGAAACAAATTAGGTGAGAAGGTGGTGGAGGCCAAGACCGTCAGTAGTTTCAAAGCGTTATATGACAAAGAGTGCTGGGAAGACGGGACACCACGAGCGTAGCTCTCATCCTGTAACTACACTTAGGTAATTACGGCGATAAAAACGGCGGAGAGCCGCAACCGGACACAACACATGATACACCCCCGGCCTGACCAACCAAATATCAACAACCCAAGGACCCCTCTGGAAAGCAGCTGTCTCATTCTTCGCCAGAAAAGGAGACAGCTGCAAGCGAACAATCCTATTACGAGGACAAAAAGAGCAGAAACCCCTGTGCCGGAGGAGAGCATGAAGCTCCCTGACACGACCCTCAGAGGCCAATGCCAACAGGAAAAGAGCCTTAGAAAAACAATCCTGGATTGAAAGGGCCACAACAAACCGAGAAGAAAGAAAAGAAAGCACCTGATCCAAAGACCAGGATGGCTCAAACACCGCAGGAGCAGGCCGGAGGTGAAACAACGCACGAGACAGTTTGCGAAACGATGCTGAAGTAATATCAATACTGAAAGCAAGCTGCAGCGGCTCCGCCAGTACCGCATGATACGAGGTGACAGTATTTGGCACAAGAAGACGGTCCTGAAACAATCACGAGAGAAGGGACAAGACAACCCGAACCAAGAGCGAGGAATACCTACGAAGCGAGAGAAAGAAACGAAAGAACTGCCAGAAAACTTCATACTGCAGTCGAGACAAAGCCCGCAGGTGGGATACCATCAAGGACACCACCTGACCACCATACAGATAATGATAGACCAGAGTCAAAAAGACCAAACGCTAAGACTCGAAAAGATCGAACCAGCCACGTGACAGACCAGACCGATCTACTGAAAGAGGCGGAGCCGTGGGAAGACATCCGGGTTCAGCCACCAAGCAAGTAGTGCCTAAAACCAAGGCTGGGCTGGCCACAAAGGGTCCAAGAGGACTACTCTTCCCTGTTAAGTCTCCAAGCGAGCCAGGACCTGGAACAACAGCTGAACTGGGAAAAAGAGGTACAGAAATCCCCACCTCGATGGAAGGCATCGACCCCGATGGCCTCACAGTCGGGGAAGAGCGCTACATATACAGTACCGGAAAATACCACGACCACGCCAATGCAAAGAGGTCCACCTCTAGGCACCCGAATGTCTGACAGACCCAACTGAATGAGTCGGCATAGTCGAATGAATCCAACTCATTCGGTGGACAGGGGAACGAACCGAGACAGGCCATCCGCCAGAATGTTGGTCACCCCCCGAACATGAACCGCTAGGAGAGCCCAACCCCGAGAACTCAGCAGACGAGTCACCTGAAGCAACCAGCTCCAAAGAGCCAAGGACTGCATTGAATCCCTGCGGTTCAGACAATGAACCACCAGGCCGCAGTCCGAATGGAGCCAGATCGTCGATCTGCGAGCGACCCGAACCCTACGAAGGGAAAACCACACAGCCGCAAACTCTCACATTGTGCTGTGGGCTCGACGGAAGGACACACCCCACCGCCCCTGGTCGGCCTGGTGAGCACTGGCCACAAAGCCCCAGGCCAGAGACGACACGTCCGTGAACATATCGAGTGAGGGCTCGGGTAGGCGCCAAGTCAATGAACCCCGAAAAACCCTAAGAGGAAGCCGGCAACGCAGCAACCAACGCAAGGCCCCTCGGCGGATGAACCCAGCGATCACGAGAGAGGCGGAAGGGATGACTCCGAAGAAACCAGAACAGCCAACAAAGCCAAACCTGACCTGACCTGGTGGGTAGACCATCACGGCAAAGTTCAGGCTCCCGCACATCCCTCGAGCAACCGCCGAGTGACCCGGGAGCCCCCAGAAACAGGCAAAGGTGGGACTGCAGCTGAAGGAGAAGACTCCAGAGGGAGACACAAGGAAGCGGTTCGAGAGTGGGCATCCCACACAAGACCCAGCCAAGTCTCAACCTGGGAGGGAGCACCAAACAGGACTTCCTCCAGTTCACCAAAAACCCGAACCCGGCATGCTGGGAAAGAACCAAATTCCTGGCGAGCAGACAAGCAGACCAGCTGGGAGCCCAGGCCAGCCAGTCGTAGAGGTAGGCCAATGCCCGAACACCTAAGAGACGCAGTCGGGCCACCACGACCCGAGTAAGGCGTGTGAAAACGCGAGGTGCTAGGTTCAATCCGAACGGGAGACAACGAAAACAGTAACTCTGACACTCCACAACAAAACCGAGCCAGTCCCTGAACCGCGGATGAATTGGGATGTGCTAATATGCATCCCGAAGGTCCAGGGACACCATTCAAGCACCCGGCTCCAACAGAAGCCCGACCTGGTACAGTAGTCATCTGGAAGGAGGAGCAAGGAACCCAGGGGTTCAGACAGGACAAGACCAGAATGAACCGCAGGTACGCACAGTCCCGTTTCAGGACTGGGAATAGATGGGAAACCCATACGAGAGACCTGTCATTTCGACCACAACCAAGCGTACCCAATCCAAGATAACCCGACAGAGCACAGGAGAAGAGACCTGCCCCACAAGCCCTGAACCCCTGAAGGAGGCGGGGCCACCCAACGCCACCGCAGGCCGTTGGAAACGATCCGAAAAGCCCACAAATCATGGGACAAGGCATGAGCGAACAGAGCAAGCCTCACCCCCATCGCCCCATCAATGGGACAAACCGCGAAAAGGCTGACGTCCCTTACAAAAACCTGAGCTCCGCACAGAGTGAACACCGTGCCGATCAGACGAAGATGGGTCCAAAAGCGGCACTGGCTCCGAAACTGGCACCAGTGGCCTACCACGACGCACGGAACCCCAAGCCCAGGCACGACCCCTCCGTGAAGGCCCCCTCACCCCCCCCCCTTGGGACCCCCAGAGAACCAGTAAGTCGAACATCGGACAATAGCTGGCCGAGGCTACCTGGTCCACCGCAGAATCGGCAAACGACAAGGGACAAAAAGACCCCCAGGAACCCCCCCCCCCCCGGAAAACCTGGACCACTGTCAACGACTCACATTACTCAAGCGTGCGGGAACAATAGAACGAATGCCAAGCCTCCAAAGCAAAAACAGGACAGTTCGCCATCCAGGATGACTCTGGAACCTCGTAACAAATCCAGTAGGGACACGAAGACCTAAACCTGAATGTAGACGAATCCATAATAGAGGTGTAATCCGGGTCGTGCAGGAGGTAAGCCGCAAAGGCCTCCCGCACCACAGCAGGAAGGCTGCAGGAAGCCAAAAATCTCTGGAAGGACGGGACCAAAGCACTCGAAGGGACACGGAACCAAACCCGGGGACAGGCAGACACCAAATCCAATTCGTACGCGAAGGGAAAGGGGGAGGGGAAGAAAACCCCACTCCTTGTAACAGTAAGACCCCTCTCAGAGGGTAGAAAAATTCAGGTGGGGTCCAACGGAGTCCAAGGCCCCCCCAAGTCAGCCCCTCCCTCGCCCCATGAGCCACCACATCAGGCCCAGGGGCCAAGTCGTCTCCCAAAGCCCCAGCCTCAAAAGAAGAGGCTGGCGCAGCCATAGAAGCCAGAAGAAAGGTCTGACCCACTGGTTACACCCAGATGCTTTGGCAAGGAAGAAAGACTCGAATGCCTCCATCGCTGGCCCGGAAGCAGCATCCTTCAAGACCGCCCAAGTCTCTACACCATCTAAAACCCCGCCCTGACCCCGAAACCCTCAGACGTTTTGGAGCCGGAAGCAGGGGGGGAAGGGGGATTAGACCAAACCACAGCAGGGAAAGGACAAGGGGGTACGGACTGAACCAAGGTCGAAGCGATCAACACCCCCAAGTCCAGGTCCCTATAACCAAAACAGGGCAGCCTCGGGGCTTCTGGGTCAGCAACCAACCTAGCGTGTTGCAACAACCTAAACCTAACAAGCCTGCGCCGCCTGTACTCAAATATATTCATCAGTAGATTGGGTAAACCGAGTCACCAGCAAGCAACAAAACTCTCAGGACTCCGGGTCGAAAGTATCACCGACTCAGCAGGCAGCGTTGCCGAGGCAAAATCAATGAGAATCACCTCTGAGACAAGGGGACAGAGCAACCCTCACACTCACATAAAGCGAAGAGGGACTTGGGCCACATCCATCGGACCCGTGGGGATTCCCAGGGTCCTGAGACGGAACTCACGCTCAGGGAAGCCCAGGCAGGGTACTACTAACCGGCGCCCAAGTTTACCAATCAAACTTTTAAGTAACTGAACCCCCGGGACATACACTCACAGGGACCTAGCAGGGGGTACCACCAGAACAGGGAAGTGTATGTGATACACACACGGGCCAACAACCAAGGCCGGCATCCCTACCAGGCAAGAAAAAGAAAAAGAAAACCCTGCAAGAGGACAGCGTACCCAGGAGGAACAGAGCCGGCTGCTGTGAAAGGTGAAAACTAGTTCCGCAGTACCCAATGCCCCTACCAGTGCAAACTGCCTTTTACCCCTAAGGTGAACAAGGATGCCAGAACACCGCAACACACAAAGAGCAGCCGAAAGCCAAGCAGCAAGTGACCAAGCAGAGACAGAACCCAAGGAACTTGTGGAAGGAGGCCCCAAGCCTCAAAGGCAGTACAGTACTTACAGGGCACCTAGGGAAGGGAACCCTAGGTACAGGTTCTGGCTCATGGTCCCTGGTAGGCCTAAGAACTCCTTTCACACTGACTGATGCCAAAGTCTAATATTAGCATATCAGCCTGGATAGCTCTGGGGAACCGACAGGGCTCCCCCCCCCCCCAGAAATTACCATAAAGAAAAATGGCTGTATTTTGTTTCAAAATGTTTTACTTGAAAAACAAAGATTGTGTTTTATGAGAAACAAAAATAACAGATTAACAGATTACCTATGATGATTAAAATAAAAATCCTGTATAACATTTTATGTGGCCAAATTTTGACAAATTGTGTGACCTCTGTAAATTAAAATTCCCAAATAGCACAGTACTGTACTAGGAAAATGGTGTGGAAAAACAATCAATACTCAAAATTGTAGCATAGTTTTCCCAACAATATTACTGGTGTTAAGATAAACCATTTCCTTATATCAGAAGTGAAGAAAATTAAAGTGTTTATTGCACATGACCATTAATCTAAATGTGCATGTTACCAGGTCAGCGTTACCTGCCAATGTCAATTCCTGTATAATAGTCTGACTTATAAAAATATATATATGATTCCACAAAAGAATTTCAGCTACAGTACTATCAAGTTTCCATCCATGATAGTCGAGAATATTCAAAATTTGGCGACTGACAAGCATATGCTGGCATGCCTGTTACATAATCACATCAATAATATAAGTAAATATTATCAGTTTTTCTCCTCACTACAACAAAATGCCAATAATAAAACTATAAACAAATAAATCCAGAACAATGTACAAAAATGCCTACACAAGATAATTCCCATTCAGTGCTAATTATAAACAACTTTCATAATGAAGAATGTAATGCAATTAATTAGTACATATTAATTACATACATCTACATAATAATTAATAAGTACAATTAAGTGTACAGTTCAGTTAGCCTGTAACACCATAAATGTGTTTTTGTATATTATTTTACATATACATACAATTTTACATATACCCATGGAACTGAACATTTGAGATATCAAGGAGGACAGCGATAACTAGATCGCTTCTTGTTACGGACCCGAGCCCAGCGTCCGAGCACGGAGCAGTGACGACCGCGCCATCTGTGGGTCAGCTCCCAAAACCCCCTCCAAATGGACGACGCCATCTAGTGAGGACGAGATATACTGGCCACAAGGGCTAGTTTCCCGTCCTGATCAGCTCATAACACACCCGCTGCTGACCTCTGGTGAGGTGGAGCTTAGACAGCAACGCCATCTATGGAGTGGATAGGTGGGCGTTTGTGTCTAAGCCTGTAAGTGAGGTGCACTAGAGTGTCCCTATTACTGATGACGTGTCTGATTACAGAGTCGACCTGGGACTGCTGTAATGGAAGTTGGATCAGTCTACCCAAGGCAGCCGTAGAACCTCCACGCATTTGCTGCTGAAGCTGTGAGTCACCCCTCGGATGAACACTGTTGTGTTAGCCTGCCAGTGAGGTGGCAGAACCAGGGATTGTCGTACCCGGGGCTGACTAGTGGAGAAGACTAACCATTGGGGTGTTGTGGTGAGGAGAGTGATCTGTGGGATCACACGAGGCTCCTGCCTAGGGCTCGCAACCCTAGTATCGGTCGTGGAGTGGCCTAACCAGCGGAACTGATTGGAACCTGCCAGCTACAGGCTGGATTTGTGGTTGACGGCCTCCACGACGGTGTCCCCAGTGGAGCTGTGATTTGGCTGGCCTGTGGCCAGGGTAGACTCGAGAGAATCGAAGGATTCATTGCGAGGCCACAAGAGGACCAAGGGCTAAGCATCGTTGAGCACCGTGGAACACTCAGCGTCTTCAGAGGAAGACCATATTGTACATAATAGTGTTTATACCTCCCCCGTGTGATAATTTATATATTTATGGTGACGGTGATAATTATATATTTAAGTTTTTGCCTTTGTCTCCCTTCCCCTTTAATTTACTTGTTACGGAACACACCCCTTGAAAGCCACTACTAACTTGGGGCCGGATACCCAAACTCTATTAACATCAGAGAACCCAGTTGCGACCCAATAGGGCCGTAACACTTCTCCAGAGAGGGGTTCCGCAGCCAGGCTAGGCCTGTCAGGCCAGGTGGGGGACTGTCAGCCGTACTAACCCCCCCCCCCCCCCCTCTCTCTCTACCAACTTAGTCTCTTAGTTCACTTGGTAAGTGAACTTGTAAGGTGACGAATATTGTGATTTCAACTTAGGTGTTGTGTGATGTTCAGGGGCAGTCAGCCTTAGGTGTTCTCAATTTCTTGTGTGGTGACTCAAATTGGTGTATTAATGTTGACTCTTGAATATCAGGTAATATGGTTGAATTATGATACCTATAATAGTAAACATATAATTGATTAACTTATTTTTGTAAATTGTCTTTAATTCTGATCCCTAGATCTTGGATTTTGAAAGCTAGTGAAGAGCCCTCTTAAGTTTACTTGCTTAAGATATAGACTTAAAGATTCTTGGTTATACGAGTACATGCTTACAGTTGATACATGATAATATCAGATAATATTGTTGTGCAGACAAGTTCCATTCCTTGTCTTATTGTTAACTAACTTGAATGGATTGTGGCAGCAACCTTTTCTATCTCTCTACTATACTTCTACTCTTACTTTCTACTCTTCTACTTTCTTCTTTGATCTCATTCTCTCCCTCTCATTCTAAACTTTCCCTTCCCCTGACCACTCCTTCCTCACACTTCCCCTTCCACCTCTCTAACCCTCCTCTCACCACATGAGTTTCTTCACTCATTCTTCATTTCTTTTACTTCCTTTTCCAATATGTTACAAGCCTATGCATTATGCTAACATGTGGATTCAGAATTATAGGGATAAACACATTTTATATAATGTTCCTAAGTACGCAGGTGAATTTCTGAATTACAAAGATTTAGAACATATTAGGTTGGATAATTTATGCTAATTATTCAGTCTACCGCATTTTTGGCAGAATGTCAGGCTCCCACACACCTTAAATTCTTAATTTTTATGTACTTGATGGAGTTGAACTTTTATCAGTCAGTCTACTTAGACCACTACTTAGATTATTCTTGCAGAATAAGATAAAAATCCTTTGTAGTACTTATCACTAAAGGATACATTACAAAAATATGTGCTCAAAAGTGCCTTGCTCCAGTGGATCATTTTATTGATACATTTTCTGATTAACTATGATTAGGCTGTGCTCTACTACAGATTTGAGCTGCTACTGTTCTTGGCAATTGTCTGCGTGGTGGGTCAAAATAATAAAAGGATCACATATTTATCACTTCCAATGATTAAATGGAATGGAATGACCAATCACATGTATTCAAGAATATAATGTTATTGTCCTAATACATAATATTTATAGTCCAATACTAAAATTACCCATCAAAGAGATGGAAACAAATATGAGCTAAAGGTAACAACATGAATTATACAATACAGCATTAAGAGCATTTTTCTTTATGAACAGTACTACTAATTATTGCATTGCAATGCCATAGCAATTACACTATTCCAGTACCAAATATATACAGTAAACAATTTCACAGGATTGTATTCCGTTTATCTATAAATCTAGCTGGGATTAATACATTTATGATAAAATTCCACAAAATATAAGGGATGTTTATCTTTTACTTGTTAGTAACTGCAATCTGAAGGTAACCACAAAGGTTTACCAGAGGAATAGGCATATAAAACAACTAAGTCGACAACTTTTTCCAAATGAAAAAAATAAAAACTTTTCACTAGAGCACGTGTCACAGAAATCAGTGTACTACTCAAAATTAACTTAAGCCCCATAAACTTTGAGTATGAATATACAGTACCTGGCTTAACTTTGGTGGCAGTTGGAAAAGGGCAACATTCTTAGTCACAAAACCTTAAGATTGTAACATGACTAAACAAAGTTGCCCCATTTTCAAGTTGCCTCAAGGGAGCCTCATTCTTCAAAATTCATAAATAAGATAGACTAGGTTTTGTTTTATTACATCTTTATTTAGAAAGTGAACTAGCAAAGAAATTACAGGCCCATGGAATAAATGGTAAAATACTAGAATGGATAAAACAATGGTTAAAACAAGGAAAACTCATTGAAACTTTTAAAATACTGATCAATTTGGAGGGCTGTGATTCAACCCACTTCTTTAAAAGGTCAGATGCAACACAAATGAGGATCAATGGTTTCAAGCTCAACAAACCACAATGTGGGACAGAAAACAGATGCTTTTTCACCCACAGAGTTATAAACCCATGGAACCACCTACCCAAAGAAGCAGGAAATGCCAAAATGCTCCTGAACTTTAAAATCCAGCTCGACAAAATCATCAGGACAAATGGGGGGGGGGGAGTGTTGACAAGCTGCCAGCTTCCTGTCCTCATTAAGGCCACTACAGTGTACCTCAGATAAATTCAGGTAAACAAGGTTTTGCCTAAAGTTTGAGGCAATGAAACAAAATCATTAATACTGCAGATAGTTAAAATGATACATTATTGGGTTATGTATAATAAATTATATACATAAATACAAAAAATGCGCAAAACTAGGTTAAGTTAGTGTACATGGTTTGGTAGTTCATTTTATGTGTATCCCCTGTATGAATATTTTCTCTCTTCTTGAGTACATTGTATGAATACATTATGAATAAATTATTATTATTGTTATTATTATTAAGTCAGGCTGTTAATTTAAGTTCAGTTCCGCTAGGTTATCACCAGACCCCTGGTGTCGGACAACTGGCACCCATGTGTCAAACATTCACTTGACCAACCCCTGTGACATAATGGCACCCCATGTGTCAAACATTCACTTGACCAACCCCTGTGACATAATGGCACCCCATGTGTCAAACATTCACTTGACCAACCCCTGTGACATAATGGCACCCCATGTGTCAAACATTCACTTGACCAACCCCTGTGACATAATGGCACCCAATGTGTCAAACATTCACTTGACCAACCCCTGTGACATAATGGCACCCATGAGCTCCAGCTCCACCCCTGGCGTGCACCAGCAGCAGTAACAGAGTGGTGCACTTACCTCACCAAGAGAGCGGCAGGAGTCCCAGAGGAGCACCAGCCTGGCCACACGCTGACCCGTATTGATCCTCCCACCACCACCTTCCCCTCGTTATCTCCGGGTCCTCTTCAGGAGATTTGTTTGGGATTTTTAACCATTTTTAAAAACGCATTTATTGTTTATTTACATATTAATCATATTTTATTTTTAATTACTGAGCTTTACAACTATAGTTAAGTTGAAACTAATCATATGTATTATTTATTGATTTTATCGACATTATTTGTACATGGTCCCTGTTATTTTGTTTTTCTCCCTGTTTATATATGACAGTTTTTCGTCTTGGTGATTCAAACACGCTATGGCAATAAGATATTAATTAAACTAACTAACAAGAGTAATTAACATAGGTGAAAGTTTTACCCTGGATGAAGACTTCTAGATGTTACTACCGGTCCATAGAATTACCCAAATCGACCCAAATCAGCCCAAAACTACCCAAATCGTCTTAGCATTACGTAAGTAATGAAGAAATATGGTATATTTACTTACTATAATGTTGGTGCTACACATAGAACATGATCAAACCTATTTTTACTCTGAAATAATCTAATTTCATAACGAAATTAGACGTAAATATGTGAGAGGTGACGCCATAGGAAGTCGACGGTCCAAGCGACAATTGTGTGGAGCGACTTATCCAAGATATATGGTCGCCAGGAGAGTGTTTGCTGCCATATCAGCCTCCTGTACACAGTGATCCAGTCCTTTTCGTTCATTGAACACCGAACCCTACACGCCCTCTGATATATTGCTTAATTAAGAAATATTCACAAATAAAGATTATATTTGTATATGTTATCAGAAAGGCAGATATAAAATAGTTTTTGTGAATCCATCACAGAGATTATACCTTATTAGAGAGGAAAAATATTCATACTTTAAACAAGGCTTCATGGCCGACGCTCTCCTTACCGATATGGGAACTATGACCTTCCGAAGATCAATGTTAATTTAATCTAGATATTGTAATAAACGAAGTTTTCTATGTCATCATAAAGACATAAATATAAGCTGCATGTTAATAATTTGGCATAAATATAACTGAATTGAAAGTTAAGATATATGCCTTTTTATAGTTAATTGATGGCTCGCTCAGGGAGTGTGAAGGCCTCCACACAAGCCAATCAATTTTATAATTACTTTGCATATATGCAAAGTAACGCCATAGGTCTTTATGTCAGAATAAAGCCATGTAGACGATAATGTAACTACATTTCAAGGAAAACATATCTTAATATAATTATTAAATGAATGCAAAGTTATGGTTAAATAAATAGCCAATACCACACAATCGCCGGTGTTCGGACACATGAATAGTCGCATTAGGTGAAAGGAAATGTACCCAACCATTTCCATTTACCCAACCAGTTTGTGCACCCTATACTCATCCTCTGTGCGGTAATTTATTGTGCACCACATACTCATCTTGTTACCAGTAGTTTGTGCAACCCATACTCATCCTGTGACCCGTAATTTATTGTGCATCCCATACTCATCCTGTTACCGGTAGTTTGTGCAGCCCATACCCATCCTGTGACCTGTAATTTATTGTGCAACCCATACTTATCCTGTGACCTGTAGTTTATTGTGCAGCTAATACTCATTCTGTGAGTCATAGGACATTGCGCAACCCTTTCTCATCGTGTGAATCTTTGTTTACTTTGCTCTCCATATTCATCCTCTGCGCGATAGTTTCTTGTGCAACCCATACCCATGATGTGAGTGGTAGTTTATTGTGTACCCTATATTCATCCTGTGAGTATAGGGTACACAATTCTTGTTTGGATTCTTGTAATGTTATTTGTCTATTTGTAGTCACAGTATTTGTGCACCCCTTGAGGGACTTGAATTAGAGGGGGGTTGAAATAGCCTAAGCTACTCTATCCCTTTGAGATGTATTTATTGCTTATCTCAATAAACACACTTGAACTTGAACTTGGGTACACAATGAGTTCATTTGTACTCCATACTCATCATCAAGAAGTGTATTTTACCAGCATTGTAATATAAATTAAGAATAAAAGCTTAGCTGGATTACGGACCCATAATCAAAATAAGAGTCATCACTAATTATCATGACAAATAGTCTAGGCTACACTTCCGCCTTCGACAAGCTGCCGCCGGATGTGGGTATAGTTTATTGTACACCCCCGCACCCCCAGTCCTGGAAGGGCGGGCATTGGGATGTGGACATGTGTACCATTATACCCCCCCCCCCCCCACACACACACACACTCCTCTCCTGTTAATAATAATACTAATAATAATAAAAATTCAAAATAATAACGTTAATAAATATTATAATTAAAACACTTACTGTAATACCCTAGTGCTTGAATGAAAGTGAAGGAAAGACCCAATAAATGTGTAAGTGTATTAAAAACCAAATTTTCGTTGGGTGAGCTGGCAGGTGAGCACCACCTGCCAGCTCACCCAGTAATGAACATCACCTGCCAGCTCACCCAGTAATGAACATCACCTGCCAGCTCACCCAGTAATGAACATCACCTGCACACTGCACCGAACCACTTGCCAGCAGGTGCAGAAGTACGATGGAAAGAGCAAAGTATACAATATTTCAAGTATAATATTAAAGATATATTTAGCATTTAATGTTTTCCTATAAAGTTTCAATAATACCTTTATTTGATTTTTTGTATTATTTTCTACCACAGACGTGGCCACACATTAACAATGCTAACCAGCATATATACATTTTCTTCAGTCCGCCATGGACTCTAACCCTTTCCACTACCGCCCACAAGATGGGTATAGGGTGCATAATATAAGAACTAAACTAACTAACTCCATTGATAGGGTTAGAGATTTGTTAAACATATAGGTCAGGGATTTATTGAACAATTAACCACATAAGGTGATTGTAGTGTTTTTAAAATGCTAGGCTAAGCTACATACGTAAATACATAAATACACAGATTTACGTATGCCCTACATAAAGTGTTCGATGTGTCTTTTACATAGTGTCATTAACGTGCATTTACAAAGGTGAAATTGAATTCTGACCAGCTTCCACATATACTTTATACACATACATATACACACACAGACGTATGCGTACATATACATATATATATATACATACATATATACACACATACATACACATATATTTGTCTCTTTTACTCTGACAAGGTGAGATAACTGATAGAGAAACTAGTGTGCAATTAAGCACTTAATCACTGAAGGTGATTAAGGTGCTTTCACAAGCTCAGGTTATAGAGTTACATCACATACATTCATTGTATAATTGATACGTTACATGGTCAATCTAGGGTACAAGTTCAATATATCATCAAGTGTTCCAGTACTCAAATAGTAATTACACAGTTCAGCATACCTTAGCCCAGGAGGGCGAAAGTCAGTCAGTATGGGACATTCTACAATATAATGTTCAAGGGAGTGCATATTTTCTCTTTTACAAAGTTGACACATTGTGTACTCGACATTTGGGTTTTGAGAAAGCTGCCAGATACGTCTATATCCCAAGCGTATTATGGCCACTATAACATCACATTGGGTTCTTGTTCCATTAATCCTGTATGTGAATGTCTCCGCACGATATCTATCATAATATTTAATGCTACAATTTTCAGGTCTTTGTGAATTTGTTAGGTCGGTGAGATTTTCATTAGATGTTTGCTTAAGTATTCTCTTTGTCACTGCTAATGAAACACCCATATAAATTTCTACCACTGGTTTTCTACAGGCTGTCTTTGCAAGCATATCAACAGTGTCATGCCTTGAGATGCCAACATGTGATGGTATCCATAGGAATTTAATTTCAAATCTCTTTTCTTTGGCAGCTAAAATATTCATTCGAATATCACTGACTATTTTCTGGGTGTCACTACTATGTGCGTTCAATACCAGGAGTGCACTCTGCGAATCACAGTATATAAGTCGACTGCCTTTGTGTTTTAAAAATTCAGTGGCAAGGTATATGAATGCAAGTTCGGTTTGAGTTGTACTTGCCCAATCATTGACGCGCTTCATTCATGTATGTACGAGAGAAGATTGTTCAAATATATTACATGCACATCCGGTACATCATCCACCTTCTTCTACAGAACCGTCGGTATAGCACTGATACACATCGTTACCCATACTCTGAGTACTTTCAGTGATGCTTCACAGTGTTAACTGTTTTAATAATGTAGAGTGTACATTATCTTTCTTGGGTGCATTTACAAAATCAACTGCTAGATCCAAGTTATCCCATGGAGTAATTGGTTGATTAATCGTTAATTGAGTTGGGTACATATTTAATATTTTGATGGAGTTGGCTACCTTGTAGAACCAAAATGCATTCACGCCGAAAACTGTGCTAATAGACAAAATTATGTTAGAGATATGGGTCTATAATTATCTGAGTGTGCTTTGGGGATGGGAACAATGACACTGTCCAATCATCAGGTAATACTCCTTCACTTAAACTCATTCTGTACAACACTAAAAGTGGATTACCTGGTACTTGTGAGACTAATCTCAGTAAACTGTAAGTAATACCGTCCTCTTCAGGAGCAGTAGACTTATTTTATTGTGCTACACAGCCTTCCCGGCTTGGTGCCTTCTTTGGTAATTACTTATCAAAGGCAGCTCCATACGAGGAGCTGCCTCGTATGGGCCAATAAGTCTTTTGCAGTTACCTTCATTCTTATGTTCTTACTTACATTTATTGAACTTTATCATCATCATCATTTACAGAAATAAATTAACATAAAAAGTAGTCATTTTAATACACAAAACAGAAGTAGATATTATGTAAATTATGATGCAGGATAGGATCACTATTAAGAACTTAATTATAAACCACAATATGTTTAATATCGTCAGAAATTCGGAAACATACCATATATTTTCAAATATTTACAATTAAAGTATTTATTTAGGAAATAAGTATTTTAGTTACCCTAGTTAGCTCTGAGAACACACATTCTTGCAGCAAGAATTTCTTCCCACTAATCTGAGAGATGCTAATGAGACCAGTCTCGACCCACTGGACAGGTCATGAACAACAATCAACTACAGCACCATCTATGTCAGAAGATATTCAAAATATTCTTGATATCATTCAAATTGTCAATACGAGAACAGAATACATAAGTTGAGTGATGTCAAAGGAATCATATTGACTGACCGAGCCCCATTGTAAATATCCGTGGCTTCCTGACCATAAAGGTACCGACGCGGTCGAGGGTAAGAGACCGGATGTACCCATATACCTATGAGGCCATCAAAAATAGTGAGTCACGCCAAACAAAAAGAAGTACTGGTAAACAGGTCAGACACAACCAGTACTATGATGATGCTAAACTGAAAGAGCTTAAATCAATTGCTAGACAGACAGGTAAAGCATATAAGAGCCTTAGAACTCCTCAAATGTTAAAACTGTTTCAGGCCGCGCTTGCAGCGGCAAGGGAGAGAATGACTGAACTGAGACAAAATGAATGGGAGGGTTTTGTTAGTGGACTTAACCTGCATACTCCCCTGGGCAAAGCCTGGAAAGGCATAAACAAAATTATTGGTAAAAATAGTAGACAAGTTTCACACCCAAACCCACTACAGAAAGCCAATCAGTTAATTGCAAAATGGGCTCAGGTTTCCAGCCTTGGAATGCTACCAGCTAGCACTAGGGAGAAATTGCAGGCGAGGTCCACAGACAGAAATTCTCTCATAAATTTCATGTTGAGCAAGCAACATGATGAATGTGATGTTCCATATACAGATTATGAATTGGATGCAGCCCTCTCCAGGGGCAGTAGCACTGCTCCTGGTGAGGACGGTATCACCTATGATATTCTAAGACTCCTACATCGTGTACCCGGTAACCCATTATTAGAATTGTTTAATGCCAGCTATGTCTCTGGGCAGTTGCCTGTATCATGGACCACCAGTCTTACAGTACCTGTACCAAAGCCTGGCCAACCTGATGCTTTCCGTCCCATCTCACTGACCAGTTGCATGTGCAAAACCTTTGAGAGAATGGTGCTTAATAGATTATTGTATAGAGTTAAAGAGCACATGTCACCTGATATCAATGGTTTCACACATGGTAAAAGTGTACACAACTGTATCACAACCTTTCTTACTGTTCATGGAGATAAAAGGCACAAGTACACAACATTTCTTGATTTAAAAAATGCCTTTGATATTGCTAATAGGGAAGTGATTATGTATGAATTAGCGAGAATGGATATAGGGGGACATTTATTACAGTGGATACGAGGCTATCTTACCAACCGGAAGTCCTCTGCGCTGTTCCAAGGCTACAAGAGTGAAACTAAAGTAGTGCAACTAGGCACCCCACATGGAAGAGTACTTAGTCCTACCTTGTTTAATGTTCTAATTAATGCTTTACTAAAATCAATCCCAACTAGTCCGGCAAACATCACTATCAGCTATGCAGATGACATCCTTGTGCATACTAAAACCCACCGCAAAATGCAAACAGTCTTAAATTGTATACATACAGCTTGTGAGAGCCTTGGTCTTGTAATCAACGCTGCTAAAACTAAGGTATTTAACAGACAAATTGGCAACCGCAAAAGTGGACCACGAAAACTTAAGATAGACAACATACCAATAGACTATGTCTCTTTTTTCAAATACCTTGGTGTCTCTGTCCCTTGTACCTCAACTGCAGTCAATAAGTTACATCAACAATGTAGAGACAGACTCAAGGCTTTCAGAACTGTAGTGGGGTACAGCCCGAAATATGGTGTTAATATTAGAATAGCAAGAATGATGTATTTAGCGTATATAAGGTCTCTGATAGACTATCATGCACCAGCTTTGGTCCTGCAGAATGGCAAAAGTATTGATAGACTGGAAAAAATGCAAAATGAAGCACTCAGAATTATACTTGGCTGTCCTATAACTACCAAAGTTCTCAACATGCGGAAAGAATTAAATATACTTAGCATTAGAGATAGAATATTTGAAATTAATCTTATGATGGGACTAAAGCTGCTGCGTGATAACAAAAACAACATTGTGTCAGTTGCACTGTTAGAACACATACGAAATGGAACTAGCGAGTCTAAATGGATTCAAAGAACTGCCACTCATATTAAAATGATGGCACTGCACGATGTATATACAGATGAAAGAGTACAGCACTTCCTTCCACCCTGGTAGATAGTACCTTTTGACATCCCGACCCCTGCATACCACACCAAGAAACTAATCACAAGCAACCCTCATGCTCAGCTTGCTGCTAAATTAAGCACCATAGAACACATTCACAATATACAAGCTGAAAACAACATTGCACAGACCATATACACTGACGGATCACTCAATACAGCTACAGGGAGGGCAGGAAGTGCTGTTATTGCTCATCAGCCCGATGGCAGCACAATTCAAAGAAATATCCGAATTAGTAACTGGACGTCCACAATGCAAGCCGAGTTGGTAGCGATACTGGTAGCACTCGAAATTATTGACAACACTGAAGTAGACAGCT
This sequence comes from Procambarus clarkii, assembly GCF_040958095.1. Taxonomy (NCBI): domain Eukaryota; kingdom Metazoa; phylum Arthropoda; class Malacostraca; order Decapoda; family Cambaridae; genus Procambarus; species Procambarus clarkii. Next base: position 35,152,638 of record NC_091192.1, read on the forward strand.
TAATTATTTCTGACTCCCTATCCTCACTACGAGCAATAAACAGTTTGCAATCAAGTAATAACGTGCTTGTCTTGGAAGCTAGACGTAGATATATAAGAATACTTTGCAAGAGGGTAAATATAAAAATGTTGTGGATTCCTTCTCACACTGGCATGCAGGAACATGACAAAGTTGACGCCCTTGCTAAGGCTGCAGTAAATAAAGACAGTATTGAATGGAATCTTGAGTTATCAAATAGGTCCCTTAAAAGTGTCATTAGACGAGAACTCCTGGATGGATTTGAAGAAAGTAGAACAGTGCAAACTGGAACTAGCAGGTCCATCGTTCATCACAATGAAATGTGTGAAATAAAACATGTGTATGGGGCAAGTAACAAAGTCGAGCATGGGTCTGAGGAAAAACTGTCCTTACTCTGAATACCGCAACGTCTGTGCTTATATGAATATATGTCACATACACATATTTTATAGCACACATTTAATTTGTATCTAGTTCTTTATTGTTAACTTACATAATCAAAGAACCTTGCAACATCTACATTCGAGGAAGGATTCCAGAAGCAGTTAACAACTGCCATTTCTTGTTTCTGGAATTCTTCTTTATGCTGTAGGTAAAGTAGTTAATAGAACTACAGTCTCCTGCTCCTGGGGTTAGTGGTTCGAGACTACTTGTGCCCAGGGTGAATGTGGAGGTCAGTAGTTCGACCTTGGAGGTGGACCTCGATATACACCTAACGAATAGACATGCACAAGCTGCCTGTCCTCAGTGTATATTTTACACACACACACACACACACACACACACACACACACACACACACACACACACACACACACACACACACACACACACACACACACACACACACACAAACACAAACACACACACGTGAGTGTGTGATTATGCGAGACTGGTTAACATCAGAACAGCCTTCAGGAACCTGTGTAAGGAATCATTCAGAACCTTCTATACCACATATGTAAGACCAATCCTGGAGTATGTGGCCCCAGCATGGAGTCCGTACCTTGTCAAGCACAAGGCGAAGCTTGAAAAAGTTCAGAGATATGGCACTAGGCTAGTCCCAGAACTAAGAGGCATGAGCTACGGAGAAAGGCTGCGAGAAAAGCACCTCACGACACTAGAAGGCAGAAGAGTATGGGAGACATGATCACTACCTACAAAATTCTCAGAGGAATTGACAAGGTAGATAAAGATAAACTGTTTAACACGGGTGGTACGCAAACAAGGGGACACAGGTGGAAACTGAGTACCCAAATGAGCCAGAGGGACGTTAGAAAGAACTTTTTCAGTGTCAAAATAGTTAACAGATGTAATGCATTAGGCAGTAATGTGGTGGAGGCTGACTCCATACACAGTTTCAAATGTAGATATGATAGAGTCCAGTAGGCTCAGGAATCTGTACATCAGTTGATTGACAGTTGAGAGGCGGGACCAAAGAGCCAGAGCTCAACCCCCCCAAGCACAATTAGGTGAGTACACACACACTCACTCTCTCCCTCTCATAAGGGAGGTGGTGGCCGAGTGGACAGCGCTCTAGACTCGTGGACCTAGGGAGTAAATGTTACTCCTACTGCTATGTAACAAGATTTTGTTGGTACATTTTCATGTAAATTCACAACTCTTCGCGCCGGAAACAAGTCATGAGAGAGCCACACAATAATTTTCGGATCTAACCTTCATTCTTTCTCAATGTGTTGTATACAATGAAATGATTATACATTGCTCTGTTGTGAACATTGTATACAGTACCTCAAGATATACATCCCACAACAGTTAACTAGCTCCCAGATACCTAATTAATTCTCTACTCTCTGTAAATGTTAATGTGATGTCACCGAGCAGTAAATAGGTACCTGGAAATTAGACAGTTGCTACGGGTTGCTTCCTGGTGTGTGTGTACTCACCTATTTGTGCTTGCGGGGGTTGAGCTTTGGCTTTTTGGTCCCGCCTCTCAACTGTCAATCAACTGGTGTACAGATTCCTGAGCCTACTGGGCTCTATCACATCTACATTTAAAACTGTGTATGGAGTTAGCCTCCACCACATCACTGCCTAATGCATTCTATCCGTTAACTACTCTGACACTGAAAAAGTTCCTTTTAACGTCTCTGTGGCTCATGTGGGTACTCAGTTTCCCACCAGTGTTGAATAGTTTATCCTTGTTTACCCGGTCGATTGTTTGTGTGTGTGTGTGTGTGTGTGTGTGTGTGTGTGTGTGTGTGTGTGTGTGTGTGTGTGTGTGTGTGTGTGTGTGTGTGTGTGTGCGAGAGAAAAAAAATTAGTTAGTCAGTAATAGTTGATTGACAGTTGAGAGGCGGGCCGAATGAGCAGAGCTCAACCCGCGCCTGCACAACTAGGTGAATACTCTCTCACTCTCTCTCTCTGTCTCTCTCTGTCTCTCTGTCTGTCTCTCTCTCTGTCTGTCTGTCTATCTTTCTCTCTCTCTCTTTCTCTCTCTCTTTCTCTCTCTCTCTTTCTCTCTCTCTCACCACTCACATATGTGTTGTATGTGGATGCTGAAGTTCAGTCTCTTGTCTATGTATAGGTCAAGGAACTTTCCATAATCATTATTGCTAATGTTAACATTGTGTATCTGAAGTTGAATTTGGTTTCAGGATTTACTTTCGAACAAAAATAGTAGTCGGTCTTTTTTATGTTTGATGTGAGTTTGTTAGTTTACATCCATGAGTGGACTTTTTAAATCTATTATTTTTATTATTATATAGTGCGTTTGGGTTGGGGTCTGAATAGAGGAAGGTAGCATCGTCAGCACTTATGTTTACACTTATTGGAAGTATCTAAGTATCAACTAAAGTATCTTCACACTTGACTTAAACTTTAGTAGCTATTTTCTGGACCATTCCTCAAGTTTCGGAGGTCAACGAAGATGGAATTCACATGAAATGGCTTATGTTACCATCACTAATAATGTTGTGTTTTCTGTCTAGCTTCAGACACGGTCATGTTACAATTGTGTCTTAGAGAGTTGCGCGCAATTAAGCATGATAGAAATCACTTACAATTAATGCAGGATGGTAGAAAATCACTTACAATTAATGCATCAAGTTTGGAGACTTGAATTGAAATTGAAATTGAAATAAGTTTATTGAGGTAAAATACACACAAATGGATGAGGTAGCTCAAGCTATTCTCACCCCGTTCAGTACATCGTGTTAATACATAGACACACACACTTGTACACATTTTAGTGTAACAAGCAAGGCAAATAGTTCTGTCTGATGGGTAGAGGCAACTGCACTTGCAGCTGCACCCGTGTGGCGGTGTAGGAAACCATCAATGTATATGATTTGAGAGAGAGAGAGAATGATCTGTAGACAGAGCATCAATATGGCGTAAGGTATTGGGCTTTGCCTCAAGATGAAGCATAATAAAGAACCCGAATATCAGGAGAAAAAATTACATTAAAAACTGTCCACATGATACATATATATAATCACGTTTTAAACATTTTAATTTTATTATTTGCATATATATATATAATTAGGAAGTAATGTTTATCTGGGTAAGTTGTCAGCTTTTATGAACTAATAGCTAGTGCGGCTTGTATACTGGGTACATCCGGTCTCTTACCCTCGACTGCGGCGGTAACTTTATGGTCAGGAAGCCACAAATATTTACAGTTCAAGTTCAAGTATGTTTATTGAGACAAGAAAAAAATACATCTCAAAGGGATAGAGTAACTTAGGCTATTTCTACCCCCTCTACTTCAAGTCCCTCAAGGGGCGTACAAATTCAGTAAGTACAAATAGACAATTAGCATTACAAGAATCCCATTTAACATTGCAGGTTAATATAGTAAGTACAGCATACAATTGTTACACTCTTGGGGCAAAATTTTTGTAGCTCCTAAGTATACTGTCTATCATACCATTATCACACATACAAACAATTTGATGTGGTACATTACTTATTTCCTTATTTCTATAGTTATCAATAAGTTGACACTCTAATACATAATGTTCTAAGGTGTGGGCGTGCGGCATACTACATAATTTACACTCCTTATCTTTTTCACTGACATCAACTCCGTATTGCCAGATATATTTGTATCCTAATCTTAATCTCATGTAAATTGAATCCTTCCAAGTTGACTTTCCTTTATCATAGGTGAAGGACGAGTTTGTATTTATTACTGAATAATTCTTAAGTGTGTTACTACTATCCACTATTGCCATTCTTTTTATCATTTCTTCATCTTCATTTCCTCTTATTAATGTTATATATACATGTACACATAATCATACATACATGTACATATATATACATATGAGGTAAATCCAGAGAAATGAAATATGGATTTTTCCGCATACAAATGATTATTGTTTCGTGATCGTCAATTGCATATATACATATACATACATATACATTCACATACATATTCAATCACCCACACAAATACACACATCAATAATCTTTGTATCACAAGTGATTCAACAAGAGGCTCACAAGTCACTATACTAGGCACTTTACATCTATGGTGAGTCGTCCAATTACTAGTCTTGCTCTACACCCACCCAACTGGGCGGCAGCTTTACAGTCATGTGCTCCACACCCACCCAACTGGGCGGCAGCTTTACAGTCATGTGCTCCACACCCACCCAACTGGGCGGCAGCTTTACAGTCATGTGCTCCACACCCACCCAACTGGGTGGCAGCTTTACAGTCATGTGCTCCACACCCACCCAACTGGGCGGCAGCTTAACAGTCATGTGCTCCACACCCACCCAACTGGGCGGCAGCTTAACAGTCATGTGCTCCACACCCACCCAACTGGGCGGCAGCTTAACAGTCATGTGCTCCACACCCACCCAACTGGGCGGCAGCTTAACAGTCATGTGCTCCACACCCACCCAACTGGGCGGCAGCTTAACAGTCATGTGCTCCACACCCACCCAACTGGGCGGTAGTTTAACAGTCATGTGCTCCACACCCACCCAACTGGGCGGCAGCTTAACAGTCATGTGCTCCACACCCACCCAACTGGGCGGCAGCTTTATAGTCATGTGCTCCACACCCACCCAACTGGGCGGCAGCTTAACAGTTATGTGCTCCACACCCACCCAACTGGGCGGTAGTTTAACAGTCATGTGCTCCACACCCACCCAACTGGGCGGCAGCTTAACAGTCATGTGCTCCACACCCACCCAACTGGGCGGCAGCTTTATAGTCATGTGCTCCACACCCACCCAACTGGGCGGCAGCTTAACAGTCATGTGCTCCACACCCACCCAACTGGGCGGCAGCTTAACAGTCATGTGCTCCACACCCACCCAAATGGGCGGCAGCTTTACAGTCATGTGCTCCACACCCAACCAACTGGGCGGCAGCTTAACAGTCATGTGCTCCACACCCACCCAACTGGGCGACGGCTTTACAATCATTTGCATGAATTACTTACAGTAAGCAAATTTTAGATACTTCGCTAAGATTTCGGGCAGCACATCATTATAAATGAAGTACTTACACTTTTCTTGGACACCAATGATGGTGTTATCTCTGAATTCCGCGATTTTTTTTAAATTCCAGTACTGTATATAATGACGCAAAGTATGCGAATAGTTCTGCAATAGTGATCCTATCCTGCGTCATAATTTACATACATATCTACTTGTGTTTTGTGTATTAAAATTACTACATTTTTATGTTAATTTATTTCTGTAAATGATGATGATGATAAATTTCAATAAATGTAAGTAAGAACATAAGAACGGAAACTGGTCGCGTAAATGGAAATGGTTGGGTACATTTCCTTTCACCTACCTAATGCGAATATTCATGTGTTCGGACACTGGCGATGGTGTGGTATTGCCTATTTATTTGACCATGTCTTTGCTTTCATTTAAGATATGTTTTCCTTGAAATGTATTTACATTATCGTCTACATCTGTCTTTATTCTGAAATAAAAACCTTTGACGTTACTTTGCATATATGTACATTAATTATAAAATTGATTGGCTTGTGTGCAGGCCTTCACACTCCCTGAGCGAGCCATCAAGTAACTATAAAAAGGCATATATCTTCACTTTCACTTCAGTTATATTTATACCAAAGTATTAACATGCAGCTTATATGTCTTTCTGATGACATAAAAAACTTCGTTTTTTACAATATATAGATTCAATTAACATTGATCTTCGGAAGGTCATAGTTCCCATATCGGTAAGGAGAGCGTCGGCCAAGAAGCCTTGTTTAAAATATGAATATTTTTCCTCTCTAATAAGGTATAATCTCTGTGATGCATTAACACAAACTATTTTATATCTGCCTTTCTGATAACATATATAAATATAATCTTTATTTGTGAATATTTGTTAATTAAGCAATATATCAGAGGGCGTGTAGGGTTCGGTGTTCTATGAACGAAAAGGACTGGAGTAGTTTAAATAGCGAACGCATACCAACGAATAACGCTAGTATCTATATAACAAATTTATTGTCATGTGGAATTGATTTAACTTCCAGACACTTTTTTTTAATAAATATTAAATATTTTGTGGCTGTTTATGAAAAATATTATTATAAATACACATTCTACTTGTTAATATTACCAATTAAATTTGCGACAATTTGAGCCATGAAATACGACGACTGGATCACTGTGTACAGGAGGCTGTTATGGCAGCAAACACTCTCCAGGCGACCATATATCTTGGATAAGTCGCTCCACACAATTGTCGCTTGGACCGTCGACTTCCTATGGCGTCACCTCTCACATATTTACGTCTCATTTCGTTATGAAATTAGATTATTTCAGAGTAAAAATAGGTTTGATCATGTTCTACGTGTAGCACCAACATTATAGTAAGTAAATATACCATATTTCTTCATTACTTACGTAATGCTAATACGATTTGGGTAGTTTTGGCCTGATTTGGGTCGATTTGGGTAATTCTATGGACCCGTTACTACTGCTCGGCTTAGACTCGGTTATAAGTATCTCTAGGAATTCTCATTATCTGCTGATGTAGACCTGACCAAATGTAAACTGTGTCAACAAAATTATTGTTCTGAATTATAATTATTATTATAAAATGTTCTGATTCTGCTATTGAGTTCAATAGGTTCTTCTCTTCCATTGGGTCATCCCTTGCAAATGACATTCCATCTTCCAGTACTGATGTTAAGGACTATCTTACAGGTAACTATCCACAGTCTCTGTACCTAAAGCCTACTAATTCCACTGATGTTAATGATATAATCCTTTCCCTTAAAATCAAGTCTGGTGCCCTTGAGGAGATACCAACTTTAATTTACAAAAAAGCCTCCATCTTTAGCCCCTGCTATTGCATTGCTCTTCAACAAGTCACTTGAACTCCAAACCTTTCCAGATATTCTAAAAAAAGCGAGCGTAACCCCTGTTCACAAATGTGGGGATCTCACAGATGTTAACAACTACAGACCTATAGCAATCCTGCCTAACTTGTCAAAAATATTTGAAAAACTAATCTACAAGCAGCTTTACTCTTATCTAGCCAACCACAATATACTTAGCTCTTGTCAATATGGCTTCAGACCCAAAAAAAGCACTAACGATGCACTTATTAGTATGATTAACTTGATTCATGCAGTTCTTGATAAAAATGAGTTCCCTGTTGGGTTATTTGTGGACCTGTGTAAGGCTTTTGACACTGTCAACCACCAAAACCTTCTTCTTAAATTACATCATTATGGAGTCAGAGGACACTCCCTGCAATACCTTCAGTCTTACCTTACTGACAGGCTCCAGTATGTTTCTGTGAATAATTCAATTTCTCCCACTCTACCCATCAGATTCAGATTCAGATTCAGATTCAGATGTTTATTCAGGTAAGGTATATACATACAAGTGATGTTACATTAATGGATTGATATATAGATAGAGCTAGTACATACAATGCCTAAAGCCACTATTACGCAATGCGTTTCGGGCAAGAAAAACATTAATATCTAGAACTTAATACTAATTGAGCATAAAGAATAAAAGATGTTGAGAACAAATACAAATAAAGATAAAAAAAAGGGGGGAACATGACTGAAAAAGCAGCACAAATACAATAGGTTGACAGTGTTGATTAAAAAAAAAGAAAAAAAAAAAAAGAAAATAACAGACATGGGTTGACAATAGAGGAGTGAGGTAGATTACAGGGAATTTATTAGGTAGTGTTTAGTTTTTATATTAAACTGGTTGAGAGAGGTACAGTCTTTAACATGGTTGGGAAGGTCATTCCACATTCTGGGCCCCTTGATTTGCAGAGCATTTCTAGTTTGATTAAGACGTACTCTAGGAATATCAAAACTGTATTTATTTCTGGTGTGGTGCTCATGGGTTCTGTTACAACCTTCTATGAAGCTTTTAAGATCAGGATTGGCATTATAGTTTAGCGTTTTATATATGTATAATACACATGAGAGAATGTGCAGTGACTTAATATCTAACATATTAAGAGATTTGAGTAGGGGTACCGAGTGATGTCTGGGGCCAGAGTTGGATATTGTTCTAATAGCGGCTTTGTGTTGGGTAATTAGAGGACGTAAGTGATTTTGGGTAGTAGAACCCCAAGCACAAATACCATAGTTGAGATAAGGATAGATAAGGGAGTAATAGAGAGTCACCAGAGCAGGGCGTGGTACATAATATCTGATCTTAGAAAGAATGCCCACAGTTTTTGAAACTTTTTTTTGATATATTTAGAATGTGTCCCTGGAAATTCAGCTTGTGGTCAATGAGAATGCCAAGGAATTTGCCATCTAATTTGTTACAAATTTGGGTATTGTTTATTTTGAGATTTATAAGACTAGAGGATTTATTGCCAAACAGAATATAGAAGGTTTTGTCAATGTTAAGGGTGAGTTTGTTGGCAGTTAGCCAAAGATGGACTTTATTTAGCTCAGTATTTACTGTGGCATTTAGAGCAAGAGGGTCAGGACTGGAGTAAATGAAGGTTGTGTCGTCAGCAAATAGAATTGGTTTGAGGTGTTAGGAGGCATTTGGAAGGTCATTAATGTAGATGAGAAAGAGGAGAGGGCCAAGTATGCTGCCCTGAGGAACACCAATGTTGATGGGTAGGGTGGGAGAAATTGTATTATTCACAGAAACATATTGGAGCCTGTCAGTAAGGTAGGACTCGAGGTATTGTAGGGAGTGTCCTCTGACTCCATAATGATGTAATTTAAGAAGAAGGTTATGGTGGTTGACAGTATCAAAAGCTTTACGCAGGTCCACAAATAACCCAACAGGGAGCTCCTTTTTATCAAGAGCTGTATGAATCGAGTTAAGCATACTAATAAGTGCATCGTTAGTGCTTTTTTTGGGTCTGAAGCCATATTGACAAGAGCTAAGTATATTGTGGTTGGCTAGATAAGAGTAAAGCTGCTTGTAGATTAGTTTTTCAAATATTTTTGACAAGTTAGGCAGGATTGCTATAGGTCTGTAGTTGTTAACATCTGTGAGATCCCCACATTTGTGAACAGGGGTTACGCTCGCTTTTTTTAGAATATCTGGAAAGGTTTGGAGTTCAAGTGACTTGTTGAAGAGCAATGCAATAGCAGGGGCTAAAGATGGAGGCTTTTTTGTAAATTAAAGTTGGTATCTCCTCAAGGGCACCAGACTTGATTTTAAGGGAAAGGATTATATCATTAACATCAGTGGAATTAGTAGGCTTTAGGTACAGAGACTGTGGATAGTTACCTGTAAGATAGTCCTTAACATCAGTACTGGAAGATGGAATGTCATTTGCAAGGGATGACCCAATGGAAGAGAAGAACCTATTGAACTCAATAGCAGAATCAGAACATTTTATAATAATAATTATAATTCAGAACAATAATTTTGTTGACACAGTTTACATTTGGTCAGGTCTACATCAGCAGATAATGAGAATTCCTAGAGATACTTATAACCGAGTCTAAGCCGAGCAGTAGTAACGGGTCCATAGAATTACCCAAATCGACCCAAATCAGGCCAAAACTACCCAAATCGTATTAGCATTACGTAAGTAATGAAGAAATATGGTATATTTACTTACTATAATGTTGGTGCTACACGTAGAACATGATCAAACCTATTTTTACTCTGAAATAATCTAATTTCATAACGAAATGAGACGTAAATATGTGAGAGGTGACGCCATAGGAAGTCGACGGTCCAAGCGACAATTGTGTGGAGCGACTTATCCAAGATATATGGTCGCCTGGAGAGTGTTTGCTGCCATAACAGCCTCCTGTACACAGTGATCCAGTCGTCGTATTTCATGGCTCAAATTGTCGCAAATTTAATTGGTAATATTAACAAGTAGAATGTGTATTTATAATAATATTTTTCATAAACAGCCACAAAATATTTAATATTTATTAAAAAAAAGTGTCTGGAAGTTAAATCAATTCCACATGACAATAAATTTGTTATATAGATACTAGCGTTATTCGTTGGTATGCGTTCGCTATTTAAACTACTCCAGTCCTTTTCGTTCATAGAACACCGAACCCTACACGCCCTCTGATATATTGCTTAATTAACAAATATTCACAAATAAAGATTATATTTATATATGTTATCAGAAAGGCAGATATAAAATAGTTTGTGTTAATGCATCACAGAGATTATACCTTATTAGAGAGGAAAAATATTCATATTTTAAACAAGGCTTCTTGGCCGACGCTCTCCTTACCGATATGGGAACTATGACCTTCCGAAGATCAATGTTAATTGAATCTATATATTGTAAAAAACGAAGTTTTTTATGTCATCAGAAAGACATATAAGCTGCATGTTAATACTTTGGTATAAATATAACTGAAGTGAAAGTGAAGATATATGCCTTTTTATAGTTACTTGATGGCTCGCTCAGGGAGTGTGAAGGCCTGCACACAAGCCAATCAATTTTATAATTAATGTACATATATGCAAAGTAACGTCAAAGGTTTTTATTTCAGAATAAAGACAGATGTAGACGATAATGTAAATACATTTCAAGGAAAACATATCTTAAATGAAAGCAAAGACATGGTCAAATAAATAGGCAATACCACACCATCGCCAGTGTCCGAACACATGAATATTCGCATTAGGTAGGTGAAAGGAAATGTACCCAACCATTTCCATTTACGCGACCAGTTTCCGTTCTTATGTTCTTACTTACATTTATTGAAATTTATCATCATCATCATTTACAGAAATAAATTAACATAAAAATGTAGTAATTTTAATACACAAAACACAAGTAGATATGTATGTAAATTATGACGCAGGATAGGATCACTATTGCAGAACTATTCGCATACTTTGCGTCATTATATACAGTACTGGAATTTAAAAAAAATCGCGGAATTCAGAGATAACACCATCATTGGTGTCCAAGAAAAGTGTAAGTACTTCATTTATAATGATGTGCTGCCCGAAATCTTAGCGAAGTATCTAAAATTTGCTTACTGTAAGTAATTCATGCAAATGATTGTAAAGCCGTCGCCCAGTTGGGTGGGTGTGGAGCACATGACTGTTAAGCTGCCGCCCAGTTGGTTGGGTGTGGAGCACATGACTGTAAAGCTGCCGCCCATTTGGGTGGGTGTGGAGCACATGACTGTTAAGCTGCCGCCCAGTTGGGTGGGTGTGGAGCACATGACTGTTAAGCTGCCGCCCAGTTGGGTGGGTGTGGAGCACATGACTATAAAGCTGCCGCCCAGTTGGGTGGGTGTGGAGCACATGACTGTTAAGCTGCCGCCCAGTTGGGTGGGTGTGGAGCACATGACTGTTAAACTACCGCCCAGTTGGGTGGGTGTGGAGCACATAACTGTTAAGCTGCCGCCCAGTTGGGTGGGTGTGGAGCACATGACTATAAAGCTGCCGCCCAGTTGGGTGGGTGTGGAGCACATGACTGTTAAGCTGCCGCCCAGTTGGGTGGGTGTGGAGCACATGACTGTTAAACTACCGCCCAGTTGGGTGGGTGTGGAGCACATGACTGTTAAGCTGCCGCCCAGTTGGGTGGGTGTGGAGCACATGACTGTTAAGCTGCCGCCCAGTTGGGTGGGTGTGGAGCACATGACTGTTAAGCTGCCGCCCAGTTGGGTGGGTGTGGAGCACATGACTGTTAAGCTGCCGCCCAGTTGGGTGGGTGTGGAGCACATGACTGTAAAGCTGCCACCCAGTTGGGTGGGTGTGGAGCACATGACTGTAAAGCTGCCGCCCAGTTGGGTGGGTGTGGAGCACATGACTGTAAAGCTGCCGCCCAGTTGGGTGGGTGTGGAGCACATGACTGTAAAGCTGCCGCCCAGTTGGGTGGGTGTAGAGCAAGACTAGTAATTGGACGACTCACCATAGATGTAAAGTGCCTAGTATAGTGACTTGTGAGCCTCTTGTTGAATCACTTGTGATACAAAGATTATTGATGTGTGTATTTGTGTGGGTGATTGAATATGTATGTGAATGTATATGTATGTATATGTATATATGCAATTGACGATCACGAAACAATAATCATTTGTATGCGGAAAAATCCATATTTCATTTCTCTGGATTTACCTCATATGTATATATATGTACATGTATGTATGATTATGTGTACATGTATATATAACATTAATAAGAGGAAATGAAGATGAAGAAATGATAAAAAGAATGGCAATAGTGGATAGTAGTAACACACTTAAGAATTATTCAGTAATAAATACAAACTCGTCCTTCACCTATGATAAAGGAAAGTCAACTTGGAAGGATTCAATTTACATGAGATTAAGATTAGGATACAAATATATCTGGCAATACGGACTCGTGATTGGACTATTGGACTCGTGAAATATCCCTGAAAAAAAAATCAACTGTCTTAAATCTACTGGAGATAAGAAACAGCAATGTTGAATCTTGATTACCACCGGATGGACTGGATTAAAGGACTCCAGAGCCATGAGGGCACTGCGAGTCAACTACAACCACAAAGGAGGATTGACAGCGAGAAAGCAGGAGACGAAGAGAGAAGGGATCGTTATAGGGAAGGCGGAGATGAGTGCAGAAATCTAAGGGATGAGATTCAAGAACGGGCTTATGAAGGAAGGATTGAGGAAGACGAGAACCAGAGCAAACAGTAGAAAAGTGGGAACCCAGTTCGGTCACGACCTTCACTGGGTTCGCCACAAGAGTACCACGGAGGTGAAGAACCGACAAGACATCTGGAACGAGCTTACCCGCAATTTTGCAGATCATCTTCCAGATCTGTGGCAGAGGAATATCGGACGTAATGGTGGAAACATAAGATTTCAAACTTCTCACGCTTAGCTGTACGGATGGTCCTATGGGCCACTGCACTTGCCTTCCGAAACAAAATAAAAGAATCAGCTGTATGCCGGCATCAGTGTTTCTTCCAGGCTGCACGCTTACAGCGGACAGCCCGAGCACCGTCCGCATTCCACCAGGGAACGCACTTCCGCGTACCCTGGGAGGTAGAGTGGAGGGCAGCGTCAACGACGGTGTCGTGAAAAAGGAGGAGAGTGCGAGGAAGATGCAGAGAGGAGAAGTCAGAGAGAGTAGCACGGAGGGTGAAAAGGTTCCAGTCAACCTTGACAAACTGCCACCTAGGGAAGGAGAGGGAAGGGTGAAAAGAGAAAAAGAAAACGAGGATAGGGAAATGGTCACTGTTATGGAGTTATGGAGGTCATCAAGAACCCGCCACGTGAGATATAAGTAAAGAGACGACGAGCAGAGAGAAAGATCAAGACAGGAAAGGGTGCGAGTCTGAGAGTCCACATGAGTGGGATCAACAGTGTAGCGAGTAGATTATCCCAATAATATACTCGCTCCAAATGCATTGTTAATATTCCTGTCAACCTTTGGAGATGAATGAGGTGAGGCGTTGCCCGGGCAACACGGTGAGGTGTTGCCCGAGCATATATTACCGAGATACATTTATCTGCAACAGTGTTATTAGTGACAGAGATGACTACTGTGAATATACTTTTGCTCAGTTTTCAATTAAATCCCTTACATCTTCTTTGACTATTGGAGCCATCTATAGATTTCCCAATACTAACATAGCTTCTTTCTCAGACAACCTAAGGAATCTTATTATAAACAACAATCTCAACAAAAACCACTTCATTCTGGGAGGAGATTTTAATATTGACCTGGGTCAACAAAATTGCTCTCAAGTTGACTATTTCCTTAACAGCATGAACTCCTGTATGCTAATCCCCACAATCACCAAACCTACCCGAGTCACTCAAACATCAGCCACTACCTTGGACCACATATGGACAAACATAACAGCTCCCCTTGTATCTGGTATAATCTACGACAGAACAACTGACCACTATCCTACCTTTCTCATAGCGAACATGGACATAACACCACCAAAAAGCAAGAAACTTTCATTTAGGCTACACAGTGAATCAGCTTTAGACAATCTTACAGAGGCACTTTACAATATTAACTGGGATTCTGAATTCAATAATACCCATGATATAAATTCATTAGCTAACCTCTTCATCTCCAAAACTCTAAGCCTCTACAACATTCATTGTCCCCTTCTTACCAAGCAAGTAACTGACAAAAGATTAAACAATCCATGGCTCACAAGTGGCATTCTCAACTCAATCAACAAGAAACATGAATATGAAAAGAAAGTTAGGATTGGCCTAGTTTCAAAGGAAGTAGCTAAAAGGTACTCATCAATGCTTACCAGTATCATAAGAAAGGCAAAACTTGCATATTATGTCAATAGATTCAATGAAGCAAAAGGCAACATGAAAAGCACTTGGAAAACTATCTCTAGTATCCTAGGAACTAAACAACACTCACATAACCAAATAAAACTCTACAAGGATGGGGGTATACCGTCAACTGACTTAGAAATGGCAAATGAATTTAATAGTTTCTTTTCATCGGTTGGTGCTAATCTTGCCAGTAAAATCCCACAGACTCAGACACATATTAACACATATCTCTCAGGCAGCTATCCAAACTCTCTTCTCCTTTCACCAATCAGCCCGGCAGATGTTGTGTCCATCATACATTCTCTAAAAACCAAGGCAGGGAACACCAGTGAAATTCCGTCCATTGTGTACAAGAGAGCCTCCCATGCCCTTGCCTCACCCATAGCACTACTGTTCAACAAATCTATAGAGTATCACACCTTCCCTGATATCCTCAAAAAAGCAAGAGTAACGCCAGTCCATAAAGGAGGCAATCCGGCGGACATAAACAATTATAGACCAATATCAAATCTACCCATTCTATCAAAAATATTTGAAAAAATTATTTACAAACAGCTCTATTCCTACCTCGTAAAATTCGACATACTCAGCCCCTGCCAGTTTGGCTTCCGGTCCCAAAAGAGCACCAATGATGCAATCATTAGTCTCCTTGACATTATCTACTCAGCCCTTGACAAAAATGAGTTTCCGATTGGACTCTTCATTGACCTAAGAAAAGCCTTTGATACTGTTAATCACAACTACCTCTTACTTAAACTCCAGCATTATGGAATCCGAGGCCTTGCCCTTGACTACATCCGATCCTATCTTAGTGACAGACACCAATATGTAACCATCAATGATACAACTTCTTCCACTCTACCAATTACCGTTGGAGTGCCACAGGGCAGCATCTTAGGACCTCTTCTATTTCTTATATATATAAACGATCTGCCTAATGTCTCTAATATTCTCAAACCTATATTGTTTGCTGACGATACTACCCTTATCTACTCAAACCTCAACCCACATACACTAAATAATGTTGTGAATAATGAATTAAAAAAAGTACACTTATGGATGTCAACGAACAAACTAACATTAAACATCGAAAAGACTTACTACATCTTATTTGGAAGCAAATCATCAAATGCAATTCAGCTACAGATAGACAACATTAACATCAGTAATAAAAATGATGGCAAGTTTCTTGGCCTATTCCTAGACAAGAGACTCAACTTCAGCACCCACATTCAACACATAACTAAGAAAGTCTCTAAGACAGTTGGTATACTCTCCAAAATCAGATATTATGTTCCTAACTCTGCTCTCCTCTCACTATATTATGCACTAATCTACCCCTATCTTAATGATGGTATCTGTGCATGGGGGTCTACCACTGCAAACCACCTTAAGCCCATCATCACACAGCAAAAATCTGCTATCAGAATAATAACTAACTCTGCTTTCAGACAACACTCAGCTCCCTTGTTTAAATCCCTAAACTTGCTAAATATTAACTCCCTCCACACATTCTCTTGTGTCAACTACATTTACAAAACCCTGTTCTTAAATGCAAACCATGCTCTGAAACTCTCCCTGGACAGATGTAATAGGACCCATTATCACCACACCAGAAATAAATATCTCTTTGATATCCCCAGGGTCAAACTTAATCTGTGTAAACACTCTATGCAAATTAAGGGACCTAGTCTATGGAACTCACTCCCTAGTGAATTGAAAAACTGTAAAACTTTTGCCTTATTTAAAAGCAAAACCAAAAAGTACCTAACTTCATCTATTTAGTTTCCTACACTGAGCTTTAAATTTGCTCTGTACCTAGTGTTACCCAATCTCCTAATTTTTATGTAATATCAAACAACCTTATAATTGTGTTCATTGCTGTCTTCTTTTATGTGCTAGCCATATGCTGTATTGTGACTACCAATTTTTGTCAACTACCATCCAAGCTGTCATTGCAATCAATCTTATATTGTTTCTGCTGTATTGTGCCTACCAATTTGTTGTCAACTACCATTTTAAGCTGTCATTGCAATCAATCATAGCTACCTATGTGCTTTAATATACTGTACCTATAATTTTCTCTCATCTTCTTTTTTTTCATTCCATGTAATCTGTTATCATTTTTTTGTCTATAAATTTTGCAAGTATTTACTTCCTTAAAATTTTCTTAGATTAAGGACCTGCCCGAAACGCTGCGCGTGCTAGTGGCTTTACAAGACTGTAATTACCATATTTGTATCCTCACATTCCTTATGTACATTCTTGTATATGCATAAATAAATAAATAAATAAATAAATAAATAAATAAATAAGCAGCAGAATAGCAAACATTAACTAGTCTACTTTCAAGTGTGGTCTAGAGCAGACACTTGCGAGATACTGTACCGACGCTCAGTGCGCTCAACTCACACCAAAGTATCACCTGTGTACTTCTGTATATTCGACCAAATATATATATAGTATCTTAGTGTCTGTGTTTATTTGTCACCATACTTTACGTAACAATAGAACCGTTACAAGCCCTTTGATCCTAGCCGGGAAGGACTGACCGGACGACAATCCTTAACTGTTCACCCGACAGAGAATAGGTTGTTAAACGATTTGGCGGGTCATACTCCGGGATAAACATTAGGATTAAGGACCTACCCGAAACGCTATGCATGCTATAGTGGCTTTACAAGAATTTAAAAACTCTTTTTATATATAAATAAAAAAAAATCCGCCGACGAATCTTCTTGTGTGCGACGAGACTTAATTGTATCTGGCATAATTAAAATCTTAACTTAAATAATTCGTTTGTTAGACAATATATGATATTCAGATCTATAAATTACTTTAGAAAGGCCTATAATGCATATAAATATTAATTTACACATTCCTGGCGCTATACGCTAGGAATTTCAATACGTTGTTCAAATAATGATCATGATTTGCCAACATTATATGGGTAGGATATTATGTAGAATACACTTCCCCAGTGTTAAACTACCCCGTCGTCAGGCTAGGCTCGTTAACGCGGCGGTCGTCTCCCCCACATCCCAAGACGCATTTATTATCGACTTTCATGTACCGTGTATTAAAAAGTTTTTATCGTGTATAAATTAATTATATATTCTATAATTAATTAGGCGTATAGTAGGTTCGGTATTTAGGTTCTGTTGGCAATTATTTTCATTTGGAGGGAGAAGCATTTACAGTTGCCTGTCCTCAGGCCAGGCTCCCCTACGCGGCCGCCTGACCCAAAGCCTCATTCATCAATTTTCTCGCTGTGTATTCAGAATTATTCTCGTGTATAAGGTAATATTATTTCATCAAGTTAATAGTTAACAACTAAGTTTACTGACAAGCGACAGTTCAATGTACAAATACTGCAATAGTTTAGTTTAGTTCATTTATTATGCACCCCATACCCATCTTGTGGGTGGTAGTAGAAAGGGTTACAGAGGCACATAATGGGCTCAGGGACTGAAGCTAAGCAAGTTACAATCTTGATACAGTTTACATTTGGTCAGATCTACATCAGCAGATAATGAGAATTCCCAGAGATACTTGTAACCGAGTCTAAGCCGAGCAGTAGTAACATCTAGAAGTCCGCTGATATTACTGGATGAACCATAGATGTGTGGCTCCTCTTGCTTGATAGTATGATACTGCCATAGATGAACAACTTCCTAACAGGAAGGAGCGGGGACACCCCTCCGGGAACTGAATTTACCTGAGGGCCACTAACACTAGTGGCCTCGATGAGGGCAGTAAGCCGGCGGCTTGTCAAAGGTCCCCCTATTTGACCTGATGATCCTTTCCAGCTGTATTCCAGGGCTCTGGATACACAACTGGTCGGGTTCCGATTACATAACTCCAGGGGTGAGACTTGTTGGGCTTTGGGTTGTGCTCCGGTTCGTACATGGTTGTGCTTCAGTGGTTGTTTGTGTACTAGTGCTCCAGGTTTTTTGCTAGGGCTTTATGTTTATATGTTTGCTAGAAATTCGGGTTTCTTTTTTTTGTATAGTTCAATTGTTTGATATGGCTCCATAGTTGGTTTCTAGGGCAAGTGGAGGGTTTTAGGTAGCGCTAAGAATTTTGTATGGTCGAACTAGGAATGGAGTATGGTTGTGCTCTGGGACTGTTTAGCTTTATGGGGGTTGGATGAGATGTATACTTGCTAGACTTACGGTTACACAACTGGTCAAGCTCCGGTTACACAACTGGTGGGGCTCAGGTTACACAACTGGTCGGGCTCCGGTTAATAACTGGTCGGGCTCCGGTTAAATAACTGGTCGGGCTCCGGTTAAGTAACTGGTCGGGCTCCGGGGGTGTCACCTGAGTTTTGGGTTGTGCATGGTCGGGCTTCCGTTCGTGCATGGTTGTGATCCAGAGGTTGTTTGTGTACTTTGCTCCAGGTTTGTTTGCTAGGGCTTTGTTTCTTTGCAAGGGCTTTATGTTTGTTTGCTAGAAATTTGGGTTTCTTTTTTTGTGTATAGTTCAATTGTTTGACATGGCTCCATAGTTGGTTTCTAGGACAAGTGGAGGGTTTTAGGTAGCTCTAAGCAGATTTTTGTTTGGTCGAGCTAGGAATGGAGTTTGGTTGTGCTCTGGGACTGTTTAGCTTTATGGGGGTTGGATGAGATGTATACTTGCTAGGCTTACGGTTACACAACTGGTCGGGGTCTGGTTACACAACTGGTCAAGCTTCGGTTACACAACTGGTCGGGCTCCGGTTAAATAACTGGTCGGGCTCCGGTTAAATAACTGGTCGGGCTCCGGGGGTGTCACTTGGGCTATGGGTTGTGCATGATCGGGCTTCCGTTCGTGCATGGTTGTGATTCAGAGGTTGTTTGTTTGGTTCGTTCATGCTAGGCTTGCGGTTAGACAACTGGTCGGGCTCCGGTTTCATAACTTGTCGGGTTCCGATTACATAACACCAGTGGTGTGATTTGTTGGGCTTTGGGTTGTGCATGGTTGTGCTCCGGTTCGTACATGGTTGTGCTTCAGTGGTTGTTTGTGTATTAGTGCTTCAGGTTTGTTTGCTAGGGCTCTGTTTATATGTTTCCTAGAAATTCGGGTTTCTTTTTTTTTATATAGTTCAATTGTTTGATATGGCTCCATAGTTGGTTTCTAGGACAAGTGGAGGGTTTTATGTAAGGCTAAGGAGATTTTTGTTTGGTCGAGCTAGGAATGGAGTTTGGTTGTGCTCTGGGACTGTTTAGCTTAATGGTGGGGGTTGGATGAGATGTATACGTGCTAGGCTTATGGTTACACAACTGGTCGGGGTCCGGTTACACAACTGGTGGGGCTCAGGTTACACAACTGGTCGGGCTCCGGTTAATAACTGGTCGGGCTCCGGTTAAATAACTGGTCGGGCTCCGGTTAAGTAACTGGTCGGGCTCCGGGGGTGTCACCTGAGTTTTGGGTTGTGCATGGTCGGGCTTCCGTTCGTGCATGGTTGTGATCCAGAGGCTGTATGTTTGGTTCGTTCATGTTAGGCTTGCAGTTAGACAACTGGTCGGGCTCCGGTTACACAACTTGTCGGGTTCCGATTGCATTACTCCGGGGGTGTGACTTGTTGGGCTTTGAGTTGTGCTCCGGTTCGTACATGGTTGTGCTCCTGTTCGTACATGGTTGTGCTCCAGTGGTTGTTTGTGTACTAGTGCTCCAGGTTTGTTTGCTATGGCTTTGTTTCTTTGCAAGGGCTTTATGTTTGTTTGCTAGAAATTTGGGTTTCTTTTTTTGTGTATAGTTCAATTGTTTGACATGGCTCCATAGTGTGTTTCTAGGACAAGTGGAGGGTTTTAGGTAGCTCTAAGCAGATTTTTGTTTGGTCGAGCTAGGAATGGAGTTTGGTTGTGCTCTGGGACTGTTTAGCTTTATGGGGGTTGGATGAGATGTATACTTGCTAGGCTTACGGTTACACAACTGGTCGGGGTCTGGTTACACAACTGGTCAAGCTTCGGTTACACAACTGGTCGGGCTCCGGTTAAATAACTGGTCGGGCTCCGGTTAAATAACTGGTCGGGCTCCGGGGGTGTCACTTAGGCTATGGGTTGTGCATGGTCGGGCTTCCGTTCGTGCATGGTTGTGATTCAGAGGTTGTTTGTTTGGTTCGTTCATGCTAGGCTTGTGGTTAGACAACTGGTCGGGCTCCGGTTTCATAACTTGTCGGGTTCCGATTACATAACACCAGTGGTGTGACTTGTTGGTCTTTGGGTTGCACATGGTTGTGCTCCGGTTCGTACATGGTTGTGCTCCGGTTCGTACATGGTTGTGCTTCAGTGGTTGTTTGTGTACTAGTGCTTCAGGTTTGTTTGCTAGGGCTCTGTTTATATGTTTCCTAGAAATTCGGGTTTCTTTTTTTTATATAGTTCAATTGTTTGATATGGCTCCATAGTTGGTTTCTAGGACAAGTGGAGGGTTTTATGTAAGGCTAAGGAGATTTTTGTTTGTTCGAGCTAGGAATGGAGTTTGGTTGTGCTCTGGGACTGTTTACCTTAATGGTGGGGGTTGGATGAGATGTATACGTGCTAGGCTTATGGTTACACAACTGGTCGGGGTCCGGTTACACAACTGGTGGGGCTCAGGTTACACAACTGGTCGGGCTCCGGTTAATAACTGGTCGGGCTCCGGTTAAATAACTGGTCGGGCTCCGGTTAAGTAACTGGTCGGGCTCCGGGGGTGTCACCTGAGTTTTGGGTTGTGCATGGTCGGGCTTCCGTTCGTGCATGGTTGTGATCCAGAGGCTGTATGTTTGGTTCGTTCATGTTAGGCTTGCAGTTAGACAACTGGTTGGGCTCCGGTTACACAACTTGTCGGGTTCCGATTGCATTACTCCGGGGGTGTGACTTGTTGGGCTTTGAGTTGTGCATGGTTGTGCTCCGGTTCGTACATGGTTGTGTTCCTGTTCGTACATGGTTGTGCTCCAGTGGTTGTTTGTGTACTAGTGCTCCAGGTTTGTTTGCTAGGGCTTTGTTTCTTTGCAAGGGCTTTATGTTTGTTTGCTAGAAATTTGGGTTTCTTTTTTTGTGTATAGTTCAATTGTTTGATATGGCTCCATAGTTTGTTTCTAGGACAAGTTGAGGGTTTTAGGTAGCTCTAAGCAGATTTTTGTTTGGTCGAGCTAGGAATGTAGTTTGGTTGTGCTCTGGGACTGTTTAGCTTTATGGGGGTTGGATGAGATGTATACTTGCTAGGCTTACGGTTACACAACTGGTCGGGGTCTGGTTACACAACTGGTCAAGCTTCGGTTACACAACTGGTCGGGCTCCGGTTAAATAACTGGTCGGGCTCCGGTTAAATAACTGGTCGGGCTCCGGTTAAATAACTGGTCGGGCTCCGGTTAAATAACTGGTCGGGCTCCGGGGGTGTCCCTTGGGCTATGGGTTGTGCATGGTCGGGCTTCCGTCCGTGCATGGTTGTGATCCAGAGGTTGTTTGTGCACTAGTGCTCCAGGTTTGTTTGCTAAGGCTCTGTTTATATGTTTGCTAGAAATCCGGGTTTCTTTCTTTTGTATATAGTTCAATTGTTTGCTATGGGTCAATAGTTGGTGTCCAGGGCAAGTGGAGGATTTTTGGTAGGGCTAAGCTGATTTTTGTTCGGTCGAGCTAGGAATGGAGTTTGGTTGTGTTCAGCTGGGACTGTTTAGCTTTGTGGGGGTTGGATGAGATGTATACTTGCTAGGCTTAAGGTTACACAACTGGTCGGGGTCCGGTTACACAACTAGTGGGGCTCAGGTTACACAACTGGTCGGGCTCCGGTTAATAACTGGTCGGGCTCCGGTTAAATAACTGGTCGGGCTCCGGTTAAGTAACTGGTCGGGCTCCGGGGGTGTCACCTGAGTTTTGGGTTGTGCATGGTCGGGCTTCCGTTCGTGCATGGTTGTGATCCAGAGGTTGTTTGTTTGGTTCGTTCATGTTAGGCTTGCAGTTAGACAACTGGTCGGGCTCCGGTTACACAACTGGTCAAGCTTCGGTTACACAACTGGTCGGGCTCCGGTTACACAACTTGTCAGGTTCCGATTGCATTACTCCAGGGGTGTGACTTGTAGGACTTTGAGTTGTGCATGGTTGTGTAGGGTTCGGTGTTCAATGAACGAAAAGGACATGAGCAGTTTAAATTGCGAACGCATACCAACGAATAACGCTAGTATCTATATAACAAATTTATTGTCCTGTGGAGTTGATTTAACTTCCAGACACGTTTTGTTTAATAAATATTAAAGATTTAATGGCTGTTTATGAAAGATATTATATAAATACACATTCTACTTCTTAATATCACCAATTAAATTTGTGACAATTTGAGCCATGAAATGCGACGACTGGATCACTGTGTACAGGAAGCTGATATGGCAGCAAACACTCTCCAGGCGACCATATATCTTGGATAAGTCGCTCCACACAATTGTCGCTTGGACCGTCGACTTCCTATGGCGTCACCTCTCACATATTTACGTCTCATTTCGTTATGAAATTAGATTATTTCAGAGTAAAAATAGGTTTGATCATGTTCTACGTGTAGCACCAACATTATAGTAAGTAAAAATACCATATTTCTTCATTACTTACGTAATGCTAGGACGATTTGTGTAGTTTTGGGCCGATTTGGGTAATTCTATGGACCGTCTGAAAGTTTTTAAATACGGGATTTTGTTTGGGAGTGAGCCAGGATTCGGTGATGAATGCTAAGTCCGGTTTGGATGAGTAGAGGAATTGTTTAAGTTCTGTGAGGGATGTTTTGACGCTTTTTGCGTTCCAAGTCATGAAGGTTAGGGGAGCCATTTAGGATGGCTTAGGATGTGTTGATTTAGGACGCTTTATATTAATGACAGCTGTTCGAATTTGTTAGTAAACAAACAACCACAGAAAATGGGAAATTCGTCCCCTATGTGGACGGTGGTGCCACCTGATGGCGGACCGCGACAGCGGACGTGTGGACCAGTTCATAGTACCCACTGTGGTACACCTTATTTACGGGGTCATGGCAGGGTTTATACACCAACCTGCACAATAAATGCTCCGCAAATACTAAAGCGGCAACAGCAATCTCAATTTATATTGTCTTATCATTCATTATCGAGTCTTTGTTAGTCTACGGTGACCGGTCGGTGAGATGATCGCCATTTCCTAGAATAACCGAGTTTGAGTTTGCCCGGGCGGGAAGTCTATGCCATGGCTCTCATAGGCCTAAGTGTAGTGAGCAAAGGGACTCCATTAGGCCTGTGAGTAAAGTGCCAGGTATGCCCTCAGTTCAGGTCCCGTTCTAGTAGAGTGCAATGTAGGACCCTGCACTAGAAATGGAGAATACAGACGTGTCTAGCTACTTCAACGATGTTTTTCTGCCGAAGAAACACTATAAAACTTATGAAGAATTAGAACATAATCTAAAGAAGTTTCAGGTGTTGTCTGGGACAGTTCTACGGATCAAGAATTCATCGTCGGTTGAATACGAGAACAAGAGAAAGAACATTCAAATACCTGTTTGTATAAAGTACTTCACTGTGACATACAGTTGTGTTCACTACGGTAACTACCGGAGCAAAGGCAAAGGTGTGCGGCCAAACCGAGGGTGAGTGACCTAGTATGGGGGGGGGCGGGTCAGGTCAAGTTCTCTTTTTGACTCCTAGCTAAAAATAATCTCTGGCATAATCAAATATACCGTAGCTATTATATAATAACAGTAATAGTAATATTTTTATATATACATCAGGTATGTGACTTTGTTTTCAATCATTGCAGTTTTTATATTTGTTTAAAGGCCATTGATTGCAAGGTTACACGATCATAACCAAACCTAACAGTCAAAAGTATAAAGATGAGGAAAGTGGCATGTTGTAAAAGGCGTAACTGATTGTGCCTTTGTGTTGTTGTAACCGTACTTCTGATTAAATTAATTTTTTTATTCAGAAAAAGTACATACATAGTTCATGAGTTACAAGCATAAAGTTGGATTTATAGATAGAACTATTACATACAAAGCCTAAAGCCACTAATACGCATAGCGTTTCGGGCATGATATTCTGCCTAGTGTTTGAACCTGGGTCATAACCAACCCAGGTTCATGGATGCAGGACAATGGGATGCTACAATATTTGGATACAATATAAATAAGGATATTCAATCTAATCCTTAAAATAGCACACCCGCTATCACTTGCCCACACTTTTCCAGATTTTTTGGTTGTGATAAGTTATGTTAGGCTAGATTAATTTTGGTTATGTATAGGTATGGATGTAATATATATGAAAAAATCCACAGGTACCTTGATGAGGATTCGTACCTATGCGCTGGGAACTCCCAGCGCATAGGTTCGAATCCTCATCACAGCTCCTGTGGATTTTCTCATTGATATATTATGGAAATGTGATTTCTCTGTAATAATTAGTATGTTAGCATTCATTTGTACTTTATGTTAGGATTGAGTTGGAAAAGATGTAAGTCTCGCCAAACCGTATGCTACCTGGTTGATACCTGGTTGATGGGGTTCTGGGAGTTCTACTCCCCAAGCCCGGCCCGAGGCCAGGCTTGTGAGAGTTTGGTCCACTAGGCTGTTGCTTGGAGCGGCCTGCAGGCCCACATACCCACCATAGCACAGCCGGTCGGCCGAGCGGACAGCACGCGGGACTTGTGATCCTGTGGTCCTGGGTTCGATCCCAGGCGCAGGCGAGAAACAATGGGCAGAGTTTCTTTCACCCTATGCCCCTGTTACCTAGCAGTAAAATAGGTACCTGGGTGTTAGTCAGCTGTCACGGGCTGCTTCCTGGGGGTGGAGGCCTGGTCGAGGACCGGGCCGCGGGGACACTAAAGCCCCGAAATCATCTCAAGATAACCTCAAGATAGCTAACTTTGGACTGAGTAACTGGCATTCTGCCTTTTTGGCAGTGAGATTGTTTTATCCTACATCCAATTAGTGCAGCCTGTCTTCATAATTTGTTCTCCTTATTACCCAAAATATTTTCCTTTACCCAACCACCACAAAATGTATATCTCGCTCACCTATCATACCATGATAATACTCAAACCACTACGAACACTGTGTCCACCTACACCCCATCCACTTAATGCACACAATGATTAACACCTGCATACTTTAATATTTCACTAATACGAAACCACCACTAACCTTATGCTCACCCACACTCAGTTATTACACTAGCACCACCACAACCCCCCACTAATCATATACCCATCCCATACACTCTCACACCCTCCCATTGCTTACCCCTCCTAACACCCACATAATGTTCCAAGGATACCTCTCTCAATTAATTTTTATCTAGTTTATAATACTCTGTTGTTCTCTATAGGTACCTTGCTTGTGGCTGTGAGTTCTTAATATCGGCAAAATATAGTGACAAGCTCAACGGCTTATTCATCAGCAAGAAGAACTTGATACACAACCACAAACTCAATGTCAAAACAGCACATCTCTATGCTAGGAACAGGTGTCTCAATTCTCAGCAGCTGCAAGAGGTCAGCGATATTCTCAGAATGAATCCAAGTATGCACTATATATATTTTTGGCTTAGTTTTAGTACAATGTGACTCATAGGAAATTGGGTCATAGTTAGAGAGAAATACATGGGTGGAGAGAATTTGTAAATGGAGTTCCACAGCTCTAAATTCTATAGGCTACTCTTTTTTTCATTTATGTAAATGACTTTCCTGAGGAGATAAATTCTTACATGATAAAAATGTATAATAACTGAAATAGATCATGTTATACTACAATACAGTTAAAGCTAATGATAGGATGGATACCTATCTTGTGTCTACCTTATATAGTTTCTGGGGACCAATGGCCTCATGGCTTGGTCTCTGACCAGGCCTCCCAGTTGGTCGACTGGTCAGCCAAGCTGTTGGACGTGGCCACTCACAGCCTGACGTATGAATCACAACCTAGTTAATCAGATATTCTTTGGAGGTGTTTGTCGAGCTCTCTTTTGAACACTTTGAGTTTTGAGAGGCCTGCCAGTTATGCTCCTTACGTGTAGTGGGAGAGTGTTGAAAAGTCTTGGGCCCTTGATGTTGATAGAGTTCTCCCTCAATGTACCTATTGCACCTCTGCTTTTTAATGGGGCTATTTTCCACATTTTGCCATGCCTACTGGTTTCATGTGATGTAATCTCCATGTTCAGATTAGGATGGGGCAGACAAATGAATACTAGAATTCAATCCCAACAAGTAATGAAGTTTGAAAACAGAAAGTTGTCCCAGACAGCAGTACGGTATGAGAAGAAGGCAGCTGCAGGATTTGGAGAGGTAGAAGTACCTGCGTGTACTCACAAATACCACAAATATGCAAAATTGGTGAATATAAGAATGCCAGTCATAAACATAAGCAATGAATTATTTAAAACATTATATTTAACATGCTCAAAGTCAGTCCTAGAATATACAGCATGGTGAGGCATATGAAAAAATGCTGAAAGCCAAGCTATGAATACTGGCTAAAATAATATAATGTAATGGCATTAAAAGAAAAGGCCTAATGGTAATATTATCACAATTTACACAATACTAAGCTAAATTGTAAATGAAATTAATAGAGGAAATATTTTATAATTGAGGGAAAGCTGAACTAGGGGACTCAGGTGGAAATTAGAGATATAAATAAGTAAAGGATGCTAGAAAATACATACCAGTACTGCACCACAAACAAATAAGGACATGATTCCATATAGTAAATAAAATTATTGTTGTATAACAGACAAGAGCTTGTTCCAATTAAGGAACATGATTGACACAAAATAAAACCCAAAAATATTTTGGGTTTTGGGTGTGAAATTAAAATTGGATCCATGAAAAAGTAAAATAAACACTTGTCATCAAAGCAGGGTAAAGAGTTAATAGAATGCTCTTACAATTTGAATATTTTTTACCTTTATATGTTAGAGCTTTGTGTAGATTAGTATGTCACTTCTCTCCAAAGATCTTTCTTGCAAATTAAATGGTATATGAGTGGTGGTACTGTACTTGTGTATTAGATTGGTGGGGTTTATGTGCATAAATGAATTTGAAAATAATCTCTTCATTCGTTTTGAATACAATTTTACTATGGTGCTTGTAAATTATGTTTCATTACACCTAGATTTTCTTTTCAGGTAATAAGGAGCTCCAAGCTTTCCTACATAACAAATTTGGAAAAGCTGTAACTCTGAGAGACTGTGTGAACCTAAAGGCTAGGGTAAAGGCATCCCCAAACCAAGCAATAGACATCTCCAGGTTCCAGGATAGCAGAGTGATGGTGACATCAGAACAAACAGAAGATAACACAAGAGCTCTGAACAGTAGGTTGTATGCATCTCTAGGCCAAGTAATAGATGTCATCACATCCCAGAACAGTAGGGTGAATATTTCCCCAGACAATGCAGCAGAAGACGTCACTTGGTCCCAGAGTATTGGCGTGAAGATGTCACCCGACCATGCAGCAGAAGACACCTCTAGGTTCCAGCAATATTGTATGGAAACACCTGCAGACCAAGAGATAGAAGACAACACCAGGTTCCAGAACATCAAGGTGAAGATGTCCCCAGACTATGGAGCAGAAGACACCACTAGGTTCCAGCAATATAATGTAGAAACATTCCAAGACCAAGAAATAGAAGACACCACCAGGTTTCAAAACAATAGGGTGAAGTTTTCCCCAGATCATGCAGCACAAGACATCACCAGGTTCCAGAACAGTAGGGCGAAGATGTCCCCAGACCGTGCAATAGAAGAAGTCACTAGGTTCCGGCAGTATAGTATAGAAACGTCCCTAAACCAAAAGATAAAAGACATCACCAGGTTCCAGAGTATTACGGTGAAGATGCCCCCAGACCGTGCAACAGAAGATGTCACAAGGTTCCAAAAATTTAATATGAAAGCCCCAGACCAAGCAGTAGAAGATGGCACAAGGTCCCTGAACTGCATTGTGAAAGTGTCAACAGATGAAGATAAAACCAGGTTCTTGTATTGTAGGGAGCAGGCATCCCCAGACCATGCAATAGAAGATAGCACAAGGTCCCTGAACTATAGTGTGAAAGTGTCACCAGATCAACCTGGAGAAGATGATAGCAAGTCCCTGAACAGTAGGGAGCAGGCATCCTCAGACCAAGCAGTGGAAGATGTCACAAGGCCCCTGAACTGCAGTGTGAAAATTTCCCAAGGGCAAGAAATAGAAGACATTACCAGATCCATGAACAATAGGGTGAAGCCATCTCCAGATCAAGTCATAGATGATGTTCCCAAGTCCCTGAATAGCAGGGTGAATGAGTTTCTAGGTGAAGCAAATGAAGACGTTATCTTGGAATTTACAGATGTGTCTAATTACTTTAATGATATTTTCCAAGCTAAAACGCACTATAAAACTTATGAAGAATTAGAACAAGATCTAAAGAAGTTCCAGGCAATGTCTGGAACAGTTCTTCGTATCAAGAACTCATCGTCAGTGGAATATGAAAGCAGGAGAAGGAACTTGCCAGTGCCTGTTTGTATAAAGTATTTTTCTGTCACCTACAGCTGTGTTCGTTATGGTGAACACCATAGCAAAAGCAGGGGTATAAGACCAAACCGAAGGTGTGTTGATGTCCATGTATGATATCAGGTCAAGTCACCCTGTTTCCATCTTGCTCCTAACCATACTGTACTAATGTAGGTTAGACTATCCTAACCGAACATGATTTAACTAAGATAAACTTTCAGAAGGGGGCTAGTTGTATAACAGGTGATTCCCCCTGATACCCTACATAGTATTGGTGCTACAATGCTTGTGATGGAATATGGTGGTGTGGTTTCTTTGGGGTCTGCTTGCAGTGCTGTTAGTTGTTGTGGTAATGGTTCTGTAATGCTTCATTGGCACTGGCATGTATTGTCAATGGGACTGTCAGAGCAGTAGTGATTGTGCTTGTGCTGGTGTTCTATGGAGTTGTGGAAAATGTGCAATATTGGAAAACTTATAACACTTTTTGAAAAGTAACTTAGGAATCTTAAGAATTATGAACCTTCACCTATTTAGATGCATGCACTGCACAACTTTGATTCAGTGTGAACTAGAATAATGTAAGAAGAACTAGAGGCAGTGATAGTTATTTTTTAGTATTAAAGAAATGTCAAATTCTAAGGTTTCATAATTAAGGCAAATCTCAAGTTGCTTCTCCAAACCATTGGTGAATATGATACCATTGACATCAATCATTTTATGTGCTTTTGCTCTCATATTAGCACCTTGAATGGTATCTAGACATTTTTACTCTCCTGCACCACAGATGGTACTAAATAGTCTTCCAGGCTTGATGCCTTTTGATAAATACTTACATCTCAAAACCATGCTGCTCACTAGTTTGGGCTAATTTCCAATACTGTGCTGAACAGTGTTACCATGCATGTAGTTCTGTTACTGTATGTGTGGTAAATATGGCTATACTATTATTGTAATAGTGTTACAGTGCTTGTGTTATTGTTGCTGCAGTAAAAGAGGTGGTGCTTTACATGTTGCTGGAATGGACCATATCTAAAAAAGCATTACATTTTCTCAGGAGTATGTGAAGGATGGTCTGAACACTTTAATCCTTTGTTAAATTAAGAATTGCAGATTTGTTGAAGCATGCCTGTATTGCAGTGGTGGGGGCTTGAGTGCTTTGTTTGAGCCCAGCTGGCTCAAAAGCAGGACAATGCTGTTTGTGACTCTGCCACCTATGTGTTTCCAGTTCATGGAGACCCATATATATATATGTCTTGTTTTCCCTCATCTGGAAGGTTGAGCTTACCCATCAGCTACAGCCTGGCATTCTGGATTAATTGGCTAGTCTGGCTAGTGAGTTTAGCTGGACTTTGGTCAAGTTGGCATTGTAGAGTTGTTATCGCTATAGGTCCATGGGTTGCCACTCGGGCTCTCCACTACCTACCTACATGTACTCTCTCTATTAATGCTGGATTGCACTGGGTTTTTATGCTTACCCTTGTTGAGCTTTGTGGTGCATGGGGGTATAGGTAAGGGAAGTGTAATATCTTTTATGAGTGTTTATTTCCCAGCCTATTTATACAAGAATTTACATTTACCTTCCTGTAAAGCCACTATAGGTAGGTATGACACGTAGCCAGGTTTACTAATCAAGCCCTTCTGAAAGATATGCTCTCTTCTTCCAGGAGGAAGCCATTTACCTTGATTACAGCCCTTGATCACTGTATTGATCCTCTTCCCTCCGTTTCTCACCACTGTGACTATGGTGGTGCCGTGTACTACACCACCACTGTGACAAGATGGTTGATCCTTACTAAGTCTTCAATGATTGTAACAACTGTGATGTATACTCTACTCACTATGTAATTTATAAATCACAATGCATTGTAGTGGCATTGTAAAAATATACCTTTTATATCATAATTTAAAAAATAGAACTTTGTACTCTGAAGAAGATACTCCTTCAGAGTACAAGTGGTGAACATGTGAAGTGATATGAAGGAAGAGGTGATTCGGGTCAATTCAATCCATTACTTTACAGATAAATATTAAAGAGTGATAGGAATTTGAGTGATAATGTTTGAGATACTCAAAAGTGGAGCAGTGGAATACCAAGAGAAAATCTTCCATACTGCTCCACAAACATATGTAGGAAAAACGTGTGTGTGTGTGTACACCCAAGCACCTATCCAAATCCCATTTACTCCTGACGATTGCACTACTACCACCCATATTACTTATATTGCCAACCTCAAATGCAACATAACATACAGTGCCCACCTCAATGCAACTGCCCTTATATTATCCCCACCAAATGCATTCACCCACACTCGAAACACAATTACACCAGCCATACACTCGTCTCACCATATTATATATATTATTATATACACCACCACTGTGATATATATTTACCACTATATATATTATATATATATATATATATATATATATATATATATATATATATATATATATATATATATATATATATATATATAATTATAATATAATATAATATAAAAGAATAGGATGACATTCTAAGAGTACAAACTAATGTATTGTTTATACTCTAATATATTCCTGATTTTTTGAGTCCATTAATACCTCCGATGAATGACTGATCAAGACATCTAGTTTATAACATTTAGTTGTTCTTCACAGGTACCTCGCTTGTGGCTGCGAGTTCATAATCTCGGCAAAATACAGTGACAAATTAAATGGCTTATTTATCACCAAGAAGAATTTGATACACAACCACAAGCTCAATGTCAAAACAGCACATCTTTATGTTAAGAACCGGTGTCTTAATGCTCAGCAGCTGCAAGAGGTCGGCGATATCCTCCTAACATATCCAAGTATGTCTCATGTCCACTGAATGGCTCAGTACAAGTTTACCCATTTCAAACTCACATTTTACCTAAATTAATAATACTTAACTAATTTGGCATTTTCTTGTGTCACAACATTATTTATTACACATAAAGACTGACACTTTTATTATTAGTTTTTGATGTGTATCATGCAGTGTCAGTTTCTGAGCTGTATCATTCGGTTGCTCTTAAGCAAAATCCTTCTCTTTTTAATGACCAGATGAAAGACAATTAGTTCAAGTAAAGAGCTTGGGCCTCACACGTGTGGGGGCCACGGGTCAAGTCTCCTAGAGTCCAGGTGAATGGAACAATTAGTGCAGGTGAACATTTTGTCTTAGAGCAACAGATGTCTTTTCAAGCTTTCTTCCTCCTGAAATGATTTCCAGACTTTTATTTAACTTGACTAAATTACTCCATTCCAAGCACAACTTGGTACTGAAGAGTTAGCCAAGGGATGCTCTGCTAATTGGTCTGCCTGCCTCCTACTTCCAACCTCTGCCAGATGCCATGGGAGACAAACTGTCCACTTATCGTATCTCTTGATTTCTGCTTATCAGTTGAGCTGGTGGACACCACTGTTGTTTAGTTTTCTTAACTGTATTTGTCTCTGAAATCAGCGGGTTTTGTTATGTACCAATTACAAGCTGTTAGTTGATGGTATTCATGTACATGGATACACACTCATCGTATCTCTCTGGACATAATACCTGACCAACAGGGTTGAGCCATATTCTGCTTTGGCTCTGGTAGTACCTCAAATGGGAACATTCAACATTTCTTAGGGCTTTATTCCCGAATGTAGTTATTACTACTTGGTGTGCATTTATTGGGTACATTTTGTCATCACATAACCTTTCACAATTCATGACTGTAATTCCAGGTGAGACTTGTCTGCGTTATTTTGTGGCAGGATTTTTGTTTTTAGCTTTTTGTTTTAATCATAGCCGTCCCTCACCCATTTTTGTCCTAAGGATAGACAAGGCTTGGTTAGTTCATGCTGAAAATGCACTTGGCCCTGAAACCTATCCTAAATTTAGGACTTAGCTGATACATTCTTATATTGCTAGCTAATGTGACTCATTTGAGATTGTTGTGGTTTTGCTTGATACAGTTTTGCAGGATGTGGTACTGAGTTTTCTGCACTAGCCCCCTAGCTGCTTACTTAATGTACCCATATGGTCCCCCGCCCCAGACCACAAAACATGCCAGACTGTCAGCCTGCTGGCTCACTGTGGTAGTTAGGTTTGCTAATGGTCTTGTCACAAAAATTGAGAATGAGACAGTCGAGAATACTGTGTACACCACAGAGGGACCATCTCGCTATCATTCAAGCAGAAAAATAAAACTCTTATGTCCCTGCCAGCGAAACTTTACATTCTATAAAAATACCATTTACTGTATCACTCAACTATCAAATAGACTGCAAGCCACTCTCTACAATTACCCCAATTGTAGCTTGCTACATGTAAACTAGCATGGAAACTGTGAGGGAAAGCTAGCAGCCCTCACTTGCTGCCTGGCATCCACTTTCTGGACGTGCTGCTCTTCGGAGACCAATTCAGTTTTTCCTGTCTGGTTGATCTTTGAGACTTTGCTCCTTATGGGTGAGCCAGGAGCTGTTTGCTAGGGCATTGGTTTTTGCCCCTTGCCTTGGGCAGAGGTTCGGCTCAGAGACCAGGTTCATCTGCCAATCCTTCTGAATTATTGGTTGCAGAAAGTACTCTGTTGGAGGCACTGTCATGGTTTCCCTTCCGCTCATCCTTGGCCAATCCCAAAGCATGGAAGAATTAATAAAATTTATTAATAAAATGATCTTCATATCTCATGATGTTTATATTTGCAAGAGTTTTGCTAGTTATAGTATTACTACAATCATAAGGTTTCATTGTGAACTCCATGTTATTTGTATGGTGCTTCTGTTATTTAGGTGTTAAATTACTTTGCTCTGTATATATATAAATGAATCTAAAAAATAAACTTTCATGTGTGTAAACATTTTGAACCTCATTTTACTGATGGTGATATTTTTTCAGGCAACAAAGAACTTCAGGCTTTTTTGCGCAAGAAATTTGGGAAATCCTTAACTTTAAGAGATTGTGTAAACCTGAAGGCCAAGGTGAAGGCATCCTTAGGCCAAGCAATAAACATTAGATCTCAGAACGATAAGGTATTGGTGACCTCAGGACAAGCAATAAAAGATGACAGATCATTGAACAGTAGGGTGAATGTACTCCCAGGCCAAGCGATAGATGATGATGATAGCTCCATGAGCAGTAAAGTGAAGGCATCCCCAGACCAAGCAGTTGAAAACATTACCAAGTCCTTGAATAGTGAGATGGAGTCTCAGCAAATTGATCTTCCACTGGCAGAAATGGTCATTGTCAATCACAAGGTCTGCGTGTCAGATGTAACTGCCAAACAATCTAACATCCAACGTAATTCTTATCTTATGGCCAGAAACCTGACAGACAGACTAAATTTGATCATGACATCATCCAAATTAGCGACTTTACAGAAGCGCATGAAATTTGTAGCCGCATTGATTGAAGCTTGGGAACGAGATGCAGAAGTCTCAATTGTGGTCCGTAATGATGGCAATGCTGCAGTGGTCCGGCAATCTAGTCAACACCACCAAGAGCCCATTGAATTTGATGCAGCATCAGAAGTAAGTTTACCCTTGTGAATCTAACTCTAATTTCAATATACTGTACTGTAATGCCCTGTGATTGATTTACTCATTTTTAACTACTAAGTCTCTTTGTTGCTTTAGTTATCACTGTAAAAATATAAATACAATATTGTAATTTTAAGGGAATTCAGTATAACTAATGGCAAGTATTCAATATTGTTTAATAAGGTTTTCTTGTCCTGTACAGAGCATTATTGCAGAGCCTCACGAGCCCAGCCAGTGTTCTTGTGATAATGCCCTTCCAGATGCTTACTTTCCCCTGGTAATGTTGACGGAGGAAACTGAGGCGTGCAGTTGTGATGACGTGGATGGCAATGACCTGGCAATATCCAGGAGTAAGCTTCAAGAGAATGAGAAAGTTAAAAAAAGATACACTCACATGGAAGTCCTTAGATCTCTTAATCCTAAGCTACGGACCATAAAAAGACATGGAAGACCGAGAAAGAAAAGAAGCTTGAGCAGATTCACGAAGTGGCACGCATCACACAAAAAAGAGAGGGAAGAGTATTAGATTCAGATTAACAGCTGTAAAAAGAATAATTAAAATTCACTAAGACAGTATTAAGGATTTGATTGCAGCTTACCAAATATAAGAGTACACGAGGTTTTTAATTACAGTTGCTTGAAAGTTTAGATAATTACTGCATCCAAGAATTAACTATGATAAGGATACAATACTTTTTTTGAAGGGGAAGGAGGGGGCGGGAGTTCAACTGGAGAACACTTTGCATGTTGGCTTGAAATATTCAACACTTGTCTATTATTGTAAGTTAAAGGCTCCTTTTGTATTTAGGACATGTAGCTCCCTGGTGGCAACTGTTCAGCACAAGCATTTTGACCCACGTGCACTTGAATACCCCCATACACTACTCTTCCATGTTTGTATCATGCTATATATCATTGAACAAAAATGTTACATTATTTTTAATAACTTCTTAACATTAAAGTTATGTAATAGTCTTTGCCTTTTTTGAAGCCATTGTTGCACCTACAAAAACCTGTACAACAGCTAGATCAGACAGCAGTCAAATTTATCATTTACACACCATGAGAACATTAGCTTTTATACCTTTATACCTTGCCTGGAAATAGCTAGACACAAATTCCATCCATAACTTTTAAGTTCATTGTGAACACGTGCACCATCCTCAAAATGGTCCACTATTAATTTTTTTTATTATTAATACTGTATTCTAAACTACTGTACAGTATACAGATAAACCTCCTAAGCTGGACCATTATCAAGACACAGGCGACTTGATA
This sequence comes from Procambarus clarkii, assembly GCF_040958095.1. Classification (NCBI taxonomy): domain Eukaryota; kingdom Metazoa; phylum Arthropoda; class Malacostraca; order Decapoda; family Cambaridae; genus Procambarus; species Procambarus clarkii. The sequence continues at coordinate 35,188,618 of NC_091192.1, forward strand.
GTGGTCCAGGATGAAACGAAACGTCGTCATCGCCTCACTTTCTGGTGTGTTGTTTGGTCATCACAAGATAAAATTCATTTAACGTTGGGGTTAGGTTGAAAAACTGCGACCTTAACTGAAATGACATTAAGTGAAACCTAAACCTTCATAACTCTAGTGTTATAAGTGAGGGTTACAGTCATATGGTACTGGAAAAGATGATGTTTGGTTGTATTTTGCTCGCTTACCCGTATCATACCTACAGAGCACTTTTAGCTTGGTTTCTAATGATAGTTTTCCTGTTTCTTTGTTCTTTCATTAGGATTACTACCTGTTATAGGCCATGTACCTGTCATACCTTCTTGAATAAGGATATTTGTTATTAGTAATGTTGTGCTTTGAACTTGCACACCTTGTATATGTCCATGATCAACTGGCAGGATGCATTTATTTCAGCAGCAGCCAAATTCACTCAATAATTTAACATAGCCATGTGGTTGTATTATATTATTCAATACAGTATTATATAATTTTTATGTACAGTACTGTATTTTGTGCTATTTTCAGTAAACAAAAAAATAGTTTTTACTACAGTATAAATAGTGTTCAGTTAAGATATTTATCTTAGCCCTCATGTACTGTAGTTTGTTTTCTGTAAGCACAGTGATCTAAATGATTTTCCCCATCTTCTATCAGAACTTAAGAAAAAAAGTAGGACCGTTTCCTGTCTGATAAACTTGTTTTCTAACGACATTAACCGGGGAAATGGTAAACTAGGTTCACCTGTATACTCTTTCTACGTCATGTGTGATACTCATAGAAAATCAGTCAGTGAAAATGCTGCAACTGTTTTCACAATGGTCGTCGTTTTAGGGCACACACCATGTAGAGCTGAATTTAAAAATCAATGTGACATAAGCAGTGCATCTTAAGTTTTGTCCCCTCTGTGGTGCCTCCTTGCCATGGTGAGGGGCTCACGTACACCTCCCTGGAACCGGAGTGGGTTACCTTTGCCCCCTCTTTGGGTGGTGTACGTGCAGAAGGGCACCACGTAGGGGCCTTGTGAGCCATTGGACCACCCGCTGGAGGGGTCGCCCTGTGAGGAGACGCCCTGAGTGGATGGTTGGATGTCCAGGCTGGGACGATAGGGGGAATGGGGTTCTGGCAAGGTTGTGTATTGGCCATACTCGCTTAACTCATGGTCACTTGATGGAGGGCCACCTTGCTCCTTATTGTCCTAATTGCATTGTCCCTCTTACAGTCGGTCGTGCATATCCTTGTTGAATGTCCTGACATCCGGGACGAGCGTGTCTTGTTTTCCGACCGTCCCCTGCGATCGCTTGTCCCTCGATAGTATTCTTGCTGACTCGGATACTTTTGATATCATTTGCCTTATGCGTTTCTGTTCTTGTATTGGCATCATTGGTGGTATTTAGCACCCTCTGATTATCCCGCACATTTGATGGTGCTACATAGCCTTCCCAGTTTGGTGCCTTCTTTTGATAATTAATTACTTACTTTCAAGCATGACAAAAAGATATCCAGAGACATTGCAGTAGCCATACACAGACTCAGACTTGGATACAAGTGCTGCTGGGTGGTAATAAACCCAATAGTTAAAGAGTGTCATATCTATGGAACAGAAACAGAGGCGCCACTATTGTACTACTGACTGGAATGTGAAGCTACTGAAGCCCTGTGCATCAAACTCAACATTAATCCAACGACAGCAGCTGCATTAGATGCACATTCCACAGCCACTACAATGATTAGAAAAGCAGTTAAAGAATGGGACACTCTAGTGAACATTCTGCACCTACATCCGCCACCAAGATGATAATATTAAAACAAAGACTAAAACAGAAGTGAAAATGAAACCCCACCTCCATTTAATACTTTGACCCAAATACTAGAGTAACAAATCCACAAGGGCTGTGACGAGGGTGTGGATTTGCCTTGTGGGCCCTTGTGGATTTGTTCATTTGATGCATCACGCTATTGTGATTTGTGTGTGTAACCAGATTATCGCAAATAACCAAACTTAATTACGAGTTCACCATAGCCCGTGCTAAATGGACATTTCATTCCGAGTAGCTAAATCTATAAACAACACATTCTAAATCTGAATTATGCAATTTGAAACCATTTTTTCCCCAAGCCCTAATGGTTTCTAAAAGTATCTTGCATTAAACCTTCACCTGCTGTACATGCCACCCATTGTTAATGTTGGGAATAAGTTCCTGTAAAACTTGTCAAGCAAAAACTGTAAATCAACTTAAAAGTAGAGTACAGTATATAGGAAGATTGGACAAAAAACTCCCCAAAAAAACTCAGTCCTTTTGTTTTCAACTTTACTCAATAAAACACTCATTTGATTGTTAATAATTAATGATTCTTCAGCTTTCTAGTAACATGATCTAGTACATCATGATGTCCAGAACTCTTTGGATTTTTGTAATGCAATTAAAAATAAATAAATGGCAGAAACAAGAAAAGTGGAAGTCTAAAGCAATAGGATAAAAATAGGTTGTTTTCATAGGTTTCAACAAAACACTTTAGACTAACGAGAGCATCCAATAATCTTCACTAAACTTGGGCACACAGGTAAGCATTTACATGCAGTATGCAGAGTACATTTTCTCCAATAATGCACCAGTCTAGGGCATCTTTTACACTTTGGTAATGTCCCATTATACTGCTTCTACAGAATGCAAATTGAGATTTCTTGGTTCATTTTGGAGGTTCCTAAAGCTTTAGATAATATGTATGGCTATAGAATATAGCTACACAGATTATAACCATATTATATTCTTGATAATCTAGTGCCCAAAACTGCTGCGTAACCAGTGGGGGGGGGGGATCAACATAGTTAATTCGAGATATAAATTTTAGTTACCTCTTGGCCTACTTTCGGACATTTATGCATAATCTTAATTATTTTAAAGACCTTCTTAACATGATGGATCTTTTAAAAATGTATTTACTCCAGATTTCATTTAACAGATCAATGCTCAACTTCAATATTTATGATAATGATAAAAGTACTAATATTTCATATATTTATGATTAAATAAATATTTACAAGATTTTTCTTTCAACCAAAAAAAAAATAACTTGTAAAGTGTTTAAGAAAAAGTTTCCTCTTGGCAGTGCAGAACAGAATTCTGGTAATGTCAACTTAAGAAAAACCTAAACAGATTACTGAAGACTACTTTTACGTAGTGGTAAAATAATTACAACTACTAATATTGTGAAACAAATTTTCAAGACTACACGTTACAAAATACTAATGAAACTTTGAAAGTAAATATAAGGACAATATAGTACTTGGACAAGGAGCTGGAATATAATGACAATGCCCAACCACGTGTTCCATTGGGAATCCAACGCTGACCTTGCAAGATACAAGACCTTCACTTCACTCACCAATCCCTATTTATTTATTAATTTCAAAACATCAAGCAAGTTCATTCTAGATTTAAATTGTATTTCAAATTAATTTACTGTGTAAATTGTCATTACTGGTCATTATCCCCAAATAGTTAGAGTTAGGCTATGGACCTAATGCCGCAACTGTTATTATTATGGGTTATTCAGCAATATTTTTTTTTTTGCATGTCAGAACTCAAATTGACTTTTATAATCCCTTTGGGTGCTCTATTTTAACAGCAACATGCTTGCAAAATTACAACGTCGACAACTTGTTCCAGTTACATAACGTTTGGTCATATTTTGCTATTACTTCCGACTCGTCTCTTGAGCCATTAAAAGGCATACCCCAGAAAAAACAAATTCTTTGGATAAAATGCAAGTGAAAATATAGTTTTGGCTACCATAGCCATTCCATTTATGTAAATTATAAATACTGTATACATATCCAACATGCGATAATGTGCTTAGCCTATTTAAAGACCTATAAATATAAAAATTATGTATATATAAATACATTTAGATTCATATAAAAATCATTGGATTACAATCTACTCATCAAATTTTATTTAAAAGCAACACTGAAAAGTTACTTAAAAAATTTAAACAAAGCATTAATTTAAAAAAATTCTGCATATTAAAGTGTACCTTCAAGTAAGTGTAACTACAAAATAGATCTAATCAAATTATAACACTAATCAATAGAAGAATATGCTGACTTGTACAGCACACAACAGAATCAATATCAGAGCATTGTATTTATAAGTGTATAAACTATTCATAATACCGATTATGTAGGCAGTGTGAGCCATGGCTAATGTTCTTTAAGCCGAGACAAAGGTCCATATCACTGAAGGATTCCTCGAGTCCATAAGACTTCTGTGGAATCAACACTGGTCACAATTATCCAATGCACACCAATAATTTACTCTAACTGGCATTTATATATTAACACAGTTTTGGAGTTAGGACACTTTGATACGTATGGCAAGATGAATTTATGAATTAATTTGTAATAACTATTATGCTACTTTGTTTAACTATATTACCATGTATGAAGAGAGGGCCAACACCATGTTGAATATCATCTCGACTCAAAACTGGTATTAGCATAAGCTGGGTGCATATATATATTAACCCGTACATATTCCGAAGCACTATATACACAATACATCTTGATATACAAAATACATTTATGATAAAACATACATAATACAGAAAAAAGTATCTTTTTTTTTAAAAAGAAAAGATTACCTAGAGGAAAAGATACTTAGCTCAAGTAAGCACATGCAGATCTAATAAATAAAAATACGCACATGAAATACATGTTGAGTCCACATGTGTTTTGATGCCGGGGGCAGATCATAACTCTCACAAAATGGGTACACCTTAAAATTGTCAAAACATTGGTCTACCCAAACCATCATCACAATATACAATAAGACCTTATAGCTGTCACAGTATAGGGGGAAGGCAAACCTTTGAAGTCACTATGGAAGCACTGTAACACTATAGCTTACTGCAACAAAAACCATTCAATTTGGTGTAAAAATGTACCAATAAATATTAGTTTAAAGTAAACGAAAATTAAAACTATTCCCGGTATCCAGCACGTATTCCAGTCATTTATATCGGAGAACACGTATCATTCATACTGTATAATATTGTTCAAATACATGTAACCACCACCTTAGTTCATTGAAAATGTAGTCATTTCTCAAACACAGCACAACACATGTAATTCATTGGTACCAACCTCACTTCATTAAATTTGCTCCTCTAACACCAGGCTCATTCAACAGAATAAATTGGACCATGAAAGAATTGTAAATCTTGGAAACATTTGGCCTTTAGTGTGAAATGACTCACTGCAGCTCTGAATTTGAAAATGTAAATACAAATGAGCAATTTCTACCAAGCCTTACTATGATTATTGTACATAGTGGTTATTAAATTCCATTCACGATCTTTCATCAAATAATTAATGCAGAAAACATCGAGAATTGGTCTCTTATGTGTTCGTACCTGTAACATCTATATGTAATACAATATTTTAAATGAAACTTTGGAAATATGCCATTTCTCAACAAACGGTACACTAGCGGTCACAAGTGCATTATAGCTGAAATTCAACCTCATATGACAGCTTAAGTAGCATCAGACCATCTAGTATTTATTCACTCTCAAATGTCCTGACAAAGTTTCTTAAAAACAGGGTTACCTCAATGCCCTCCCACATTTATGGGTAGGGAAATTAAATTAAAATACAAGTTAATGATTACAATCATTATTATTCAAATGCTATCACTACACAAGTCAAAGTTCTAATTTATTTTCCTTCTTTTAGAGAGAATTTAAATAGCTTACAGAAGCATTACAAAAATGAAGGGGTTTTTCATACCATTTTACAACTGGTTCACGAGTTTTACAATATCATACAAATTACCACTTCTTTATATCCATTTTATACTTTTAAAATAGTTTACCTATGGATTGACATGCCATTTTTCACAAGGCCAACAAAAGCTGTGTTTGAGAATGACATTGTGGATACAATTTACACACAGATCACTATTTGAAGTTATTCCAAATGTAAAATAACTGACTATGAAAGCACTCGCCATTTTTCTTCAAGCTTTGAGCTTTGATGTCACAAGACATTAAAATGTGGCAAGTGTTTTCAAGATTTATTAAATTCAGTACATGTGGCCTTATTGTATAATTTTTGTTAATTCAGTGAGAACATTTATGCAGTTATCTCCAGTAATTTATATTATATAACAATATTCTGATGAGATATAAAAATGATAAATTTACAACTGTTTTCACATTAAAATGCGCGCACTTAGGAGAGAAGAGCCTCGTACTCGGTGCCCCTCTGTCTTCTGCTCCTGCAAGAGAGAGAGAGAAACATCAGCCATTTGCATAATCTCTCAACAGCTAGTATACATAAACACAAAACACATGTGCAGAAATTTTGTTTTGCAAAGTTAACAAGAAAGTTGAAATAGATTAAATAAGAGGGGGGTAGCATAAAACACACAAGTAGGGACAAATGGGCAGTTTCTTTCACCTGATCCATCCACCTGAATCTGAAATATGATCCACCTGAATAGTAAATATGTAGCTGGGAATTAGACAGGTGCTATGGGCCACTTCCGGGAGACATGTGAATGTTACAAATGTATGTAGTAAATATAAGAGGTAAAAATTAATTGGTTACAGAGGAGGGGTCAAAGAGCTAATATAGCTCAATTCTGTAGTTACATATGGATAGAAAAGCAAGTAGGTAGTTGTCTTATTTTTTTTTTAGGGACCCGAGTTTTATTTTACTCAGCGTCATCCCTTCCTCTCATTGTAACTCAATTCTGTGACTACAGAATTGCTATATTAACTCTTGGCACATTAGGTAATATTAAAAAAAAGACATGGGGCTTTAATAAGGTCTGAATTATTTTTTAAAATAATTGACATTTAAATATACTGAACAGAGAAGCCAATATTCTTACTCTTGATCACAGCAGAAGAAAGAGTTGATAATATCATGAATGGTACGCTCTCCCTCATCTTGGAAAGCTGCACTTGTGGGTTCCTCTGTGCATTCATTAATGAATTTCATCAACCCAGATTCTGGGAACCCATCATCGTAGTAATTCTGGAAATTATTTTAATAATGAGTTCTATGATGATAGATATGCAAAATATTGTGTATAGCAAATTTCACAAGCTCCAGATTCTATAAAACCTATCTTAGTTATTCTGAGAAGAATTTTAATGGATAATACTGGATGATAATATTGGTCTAAGATATACAATATGGTTTACACAAAGGCTATCAAAACTTCCCATCTATAAAAAAAAGAAATGAATATAAATGTAATAATTACACATTTGCTGATAAAAATTCATCATAGATTTAAAGGCAAAATGACAGTTCTGCCTTTAAAAGTTTGAAGGCAGAACAAGCTAAATTGAGCTAAAGTTAAACAAAAACTGATAACGTGTACACTAAATACCTTAATGGTTTCATAGGCATCCATGATAATGGCAATAAATAGGCTTAGGATGACGTATATGAAGAGAGAAATAAACGAGTAGAAGTAGATGCGGGAGAACCACCACACCACCGGGTCCCTTCCAGACGTTGAAGAAAACGTTGCAAACATGTCATCTCCATTGATGAGAGAAAATAGACACTCCATTGTCGAAGAGAACGACTGAAACTGGAATTAAAAAATTAATCAAATCTTCATGTTAAGCTATTAAAATGATAAATTATATGTTCAATCCCCAACTGTCCAATTGGATGGGGTACCATTCCTTCCCTCTATTATATATAAATCTTTATCCCTACATCCCCAAGTGCAATAGTCATAATGGCTCAGTGCTCTACTGATAATTGCCTCACCCTAACCCATCAATATAATATTTCATTACCAAACAAGGCAGAATCAATATTTTTTCCAAAATTGTGCAGAAAATACACAAATTTGCTCTAAAAATTAAATCTTTGTTAGCATCCACACAATTTCAATTTAATAATTTAAACTAGACTCTGCATCAATGTCAATTTGACTTGGGTATGGACAATAAAATATTTTCATGTCAAACCTACCTTCAGATGATATGGACCCAGAACAAGCCAACCACATAAGCAGTACCCAGCAAACACCATCATCAGACATATAGAAAACCGCATCACATTAGGAATGGCCTTCTTCACAGTCAGGATTAGCACCTGAAACAAGAACAAAGGTTACATTCACATGGTACTTTTAATCAGAGCCAACACTGTCAATTATTAAATTTAGTTCTATATTCCCTGGAATGTCACTCAGTTTGCTATAGTCTTCTCTCGGCTATAGATTCTGACTGGAACTGAACAATTCAAATCAATCCTTGAAGGCAACACAAGGTACTGTATAGAAAGAATTTTTTTTTTGCTAGGGGGGGAATACATTACAAATGTTCACTAATTCGAAGCAAAACTTCACAAGTCAACACATTTTCTCGTTATGCCTTTGACCCATACTCTTGATAACAAATATCTACAAATTACTAATCATCCAAATCCTACAATAGATTGTACATTTATTCCAACATTAGACTTTGCTTTTGACATTTTAGCTCCTTACTGCAGATAGTACTCATGTTAAGTCAACTTCCACTTAATGCACACATTTCCTGCACAGGTAAGTTAACAAAAAATTTAACTTTGCTAACCCCCTGCCTCCCATTAAGCTCACAATTATATCCACATATACCTAATAATATTTTCATCGATCACACTATCTCTCTACCTAATCTTTATTTCTTCATTCCTACTACTGTATATATTTTAATTCCCTAACTGCATTCCATATTCTTAAACAATCGAAGTAGTTTTAAAAAACTTTCTATACGTTCTACTTCATAAATACTGTATATATTGCCATCTGAAAACATAGATGGATGAAAGATGAAGTTATATTTAGTACTGTACAGTACTGTATAGGCAACATAGAAAATAGTTGACAATTTCACAGTTGGAAATGCAAATATAATTACATTGTACGTCGCAAAGAATCCCAGGTATCTCAGGCACCCAAACCACACAAGTAGGTTACCGAGACCAAGGAACAGCGAGCAAACATTCCATGTGTCTAAGTAGCCTTCGTAACTCTGGAAAAGAAAAGATAATTTTAACACAAAATGTATGATGTGTAATGGAGTAAAACTGCATTTATATCCTTATTAACAGTGGGACATCAATTATAAATGAAAATCAACAAATGACACTTGGGTCAGTTTTAAATGAAGGCAGTGTCCTTCTTTTCACATTGATTTTAGTCTTTTGTTTTAATAACATCATCTTGGTGGCAAATATAGATGTGTCTAGTTCTATATCTAGTGTCTATATCTAGACACATCTAGTGTCTAGACACTAGCATGTCCCATTCTTCAAAATGCTTTTTTAACCATTGAAGTCACTTCAGTGGATTTTGCATTTAATGCAGCTGCTTTTGTTGGTTGAATGTTGAGTCTGAGTTCGTCAGGTAAGGTAAGGCTAAATCAGTCTATTTTTTCCATCTTGCTCTTTGAATTCTTTGTTGGAGAGTCAGAGTTGCTTCTGGAAGTTGAGTGGAACTGGCTCTTGAAGCAAATAGATTTCCTATTATGTCTGCTTCTTGCTCTGGATGTACATGGTGGGGAACAGGCGGAAATTTTCCGTTGGCCAAATCTATACATACAGTATTTTGATGTATACAGGTGAACATCACTACTAAATAATTTGGCATATTTTCTTGTAGGTAGATGCAAGTTTACCTGTACAAGCAGTGACCAGTCATCTACTCTGTTTTTTCTTCCATATCACATTGTAATCTTACCTATTATCTCCAATTATCTATTTTTTAAATCATTCTATTAGCCTTTTCTACTCCAATAACTTGTATATATTGCCTACTTTCTTGTCCCAGATTTACCATAAACTCCATAATTACTTTTATACCTCATTTGCAATAAATCAACTTTTTCTAAATATGAAGAAGCATATTGGTAAATTATTCATCAAGCAAAGATCTAAACATTATGAAGTCATAAAAAGGCTAAAATTCTCCTTTCTCAGAAGATCAACAATTTTGCAACACACCATGAGCAAGTAATTCATTCAGATTTTGTCCCCAATATTACTGTTCAAACTTATTACAAACATTAAAAATTAAATATAGATTTTAATAAAATACATCAGCAAAGAATACATTCATTTATGATATATTTAACTAAAACTAATAAATTCATGCAACATGTAATCAATCATTGTGCAAAGCCAAAGGACAATAAAACTTAAACGAGCAAAACCAACAGAACGACCACAATATACGGTGCAGAACACAATAGTAATTCAGACTTACCAACTGTATACTGCTTTTCACAAATTCAGTGTAGTTTGTGCGCAAAAACTACACCCGCCCATGCAAAAAGGAACAAACCATTATAAGCAGTAACTTCAGTAAGTGGTAGAAACCCTATCAGCAAAATTCATCTAATGGAGATGCATTTGTTTTCTTAAATGAAAGCAGGTAAGTACACTAAAGATATAAAGCAAGTTAGAAAACAAAACAAGCAGTTAAAACAATAGTCAAGAGAGAAACCAGGTAATTAGCAAACCAAAGCACAGCTGACTAGAGAAATGGCAGAGGAAGTGTGGGGAAGGGGGGAGGGGTCTGAAATTTGGCACTTCACTAAGCTCCATTTATACCAATTTTATATTAATTTGGCATACTGTGCATGTAAGTAATAAACAACTGGCATATATGGAATAAAAATATAGTAATAAAATACTGTATTTAGAAAGTACCAAACCAAAAGTAACAACCAAAAAAATATGGGGCATTAAACCTAAACTCTGATGGAATATCAGAATATGATCAAAGGCTTATAGAGCCTTAGGCCTTGCAATGGAAACTGAAATCTGCACATTTGCTAAAGGTTTCCTCCGCTGTCCAAAACTACTACACCACACTTTCATAAGGAAATTATCTGTGACTAGTGTTACAAATATTAAGCACTTGTTGTGGGATACATGTAGCACCTACCCGTGCCTCCTCCTCCTCAAGTAAAATCTGAAGGAGATAAGGAATAACATTCAGTTATCTCTGTACTCCAAATTGAATATAATATGGGTAAAAGAAGAAGAAATCTACATGCTTGCAATCAAAAGAATCGCATTAAAAAAAAAAAAAAATTCAAGTTCATATATATAATTCTATGTTTTAAACATATAACTTTATACTAGTGCTTTGAGTCAGTGATTGTTTTTTGCAATCTATTACACTCATTGCACTATTACAAAATAGTGCAGTTTCAATAACAGCGATTGAATTACCTAGGTCCTAGGTAGGTAGAACGAGGGAGGATCTAGGTCTGGGCTCAATTTCAGGTTTTTTACACAAAGCTTAAGCTGCCTTGTCTATATCATCATACCAACTCAGTACCTACATGGTACCGAGTTGGTATCCATACAAAATGAGATTTTGAAACGCTTGCCGTCAATTATGTTAATAATGGACGTTACAACATTCCAAGTATCTATTTTGCACGTTGGGTTTTCAAGTGCTTGAGGACTAAATTGCAGAAAATCACTTCTGTAACACTTCAGTGTTTCGATAGCTAGCCAGCGTAAGCACAGTACTCATACGGTCGTAAATTATTCATAAAAGAATCAATTGTGTAAAGTGTTGTTGCTTTGAGATGAACTCATTTTTAAATGAACAAATCCACGAGGGCAGTGACCCGTGATGAGGATTCGAACCTGCGCCCAAGAGCATCCCAGACGCTGCCTTAATCGACTGAGTTGAGAGATGGTTTTGATGCATCACGCAATTGTGAAGTGCATGCATCTGTGTGTAGTGAACTCATTTTTTATTACTCATTTTGCTGATGTGTGTGTATGATACTTGTATTAGAGGGTACATATACAGTATAGTGGAATATTTGTTAGAATATTGCATACAACAGGAATATGAGGTTGGCAAAAGTTCTACCAAAGTGTAATCTGTTTTGCCAATCTGCAAAATAGATTACAGGTTGTTCTTGTTACGGACAAATGTGGTCCAAGTAGTACTGGCTACTTAAACTGTACTGGCGATTTTCTCAACCTTTGCACAGGTCATGTTTGGCTACACAATTCTTTCACATATGATGGGGAGTTTCAGCTCTTACCCGAGGGCGATTCTTGTGCATCCGGGGCTTGTGCTCCAAGATTTATCTTCATGGCTTCATTTTGAATGGTTTCTAATGCTTTCAGCTAAGTGCTAAGAAGATTTATAAGGTGCAGGATATGGTAGTCAACTAGGGACCTAATGAACATTATGTAGAACATTCTGCCTTATTTATCATTAATATATAGACTTGCTTATCAGCAAGCATTTTCAGAGGTTTTAGTTTTAAAGCTGAAGGTGCAATTTGCTTCCAATTTCACTATTAATACTAAGAAAATCAACTGAAGCCCCGATGAGGATTCGAACCTGCACACTGAGTACTCCCCACAAGCATGCACCCTAAACAACTGCCATGACCACTGGGTACTTGGGTGTACAAGTTCAAATCCTCATCATGGTTCAACTGCCTTTCTCATCGATACATCATGTTAATGCGATTTCTTTACGCACTATTAATACTCATGACGAGGGATTTGTATTGAATTCGGGTTTCAATGTGACTATCACTGACAATGGGGTTGGTGGGTTTTTCTCTGCATCGCAGATGACAGCCTCAGTGGCTTGAGTTGATAGGTAAGTTATCATTTTATGCATAGCAGATGTGCCCAATTCAAAGTATTATAACTTCGTATTGGTATTTTTTATTTTATTTGATATTTAGATCTTACTGCGTATAATAGTATTATAAATACTATTCACACCCTTATAAATGACTGAAGTAGTTCTGATACTTAAAAAAACCCTAATCTGTGTAAATACATCATAAAAAAAAGAAGCCAAAATGAGGACTGTGTTAAAATCAGCTTGGAGATCAAGAAAGGATACACGATTCCTTTCCGTGAAAGGACGGCTTGCTTACAGAAATGCAGTTTTACGTGGTCTACAATGCTCTGCTATATATAGTGCATGATCATGCATGGACTTCAGGCATGAGTCACAAAAGGAATGCTGTCCTCTATTCTTAGGTCTAGCCACTTAGCACCTACTGCATTTGCAATCACACATCCTTAACAAAATTATATAATTTAGCATCTTATAAATACAGTATACCAACTATAAAGTGAAGCAAGAGAATATGCGGCAGTAAACTACCAGTAAGACTAATACCCACCTTGCTCTCTAGGCCAATCTTCAGGAATGATCCAATGATGATTAATATGTCATTGATACAAATCAGCACATACCACAGATTGACAAACTCCAATTTCTCGGTCAGAATTAGTTCCCTACTACGGTGCTCTCGGAAATATTCAGTTGTGCACTGAAAGAATATACATAGTATTTTATTAAACAAAAAAGGTACAAATTAATAGTAATTAGTCTGAATGCAGGATATGGCTTAAGAGATATGCCAGCAATATCCACCTCTTTTCAGTGTCCCTCAGTAAATGCAGCAAATTTAGAAATAGTAATTTAAAGTTCTAAAGATGGAGTGGTATTAAACAAGCCTAAAACATCTTGTAAAGTAGCAGAGGTGACCTGCCACAGCAGATGTGGGACAGTCGGTAGTGAAGAGTAATGGGGTAGAGAAACAGAATATTAATAATGAGCAGAATGATAGAGTCAATCTCATGATGCCCTGCTTGTTATATTTAAACATGTTAATGATTATCATATATGATGAGTTTGATTGCAAACTGCCTTGCTTACTAAATTGAGATATGGAATAGAAAACACCATTTTGTACAACCCCTGCTGAGGTTATGTACATATAAAGTATTAATAAACTCTTGGTAGAAAATTGTCCCAAAAACGGCTAGAGATTTGAAGCCCGATTAAAATTTTAAGCGACTGAAAAATATGACAATTTTGGCACAAAACACATTACATCAATATGATAAAATATATTTAGCAGCCATAAACATTCTAATATAGATAACACGTTACTAACTTTTCGGAGGAGCTGTGCTCGATAGATAGCCCTGATGCACATAGTCAGCGAGGTGATGCATATGGCGATGGTGGTAATGTTGATCACTGACCTCCACACCTTCACGGAAAACATAACAAACATATTAAGAATAATTATAAAAGTTTTCTAAAACTTGTTATATAGGTAATATTCCAAACACAAAATGTAGGCAATATTCCAATACACTGCTTTGGCACGTCATTTTTTTTTTTTAACACACAAGACTGGATTGACCATGAAGCATTTTGGAAGGTTTTAAATATACAGTACAGTATATGCGGGATAAATTCCTGCTATTTAAACATGTCTGTATAGTGAAAAGGAATTGCATATGATAATGAAACCACACATCAAAAGATGGAGAAAAATGACATTTCAGGTCAGTCCTGGACCATTATTAAATTGTGTGAGAGGAAGAGAGGATGTTGTTTTATATTCAGCTCCTCAGAACAAAATGTTCCAAGTAGCATGGACTATGATGAGCCCGTAGTGGACTTGCCTGCTTGTTCCGGAAGAGAGGAAGAAACAGGCAAATAAATAAGGAAAGAGTGAGGCGAGGAGCAGGTAAGAGAAGGTAATTTCAAAAAGGTAAGAGTAAGGTAAAAGGTAAGAATAGGGTAAAAGGTGTTGACCTTTCTCTTGATCTGATCTCTTGATTGAAGAGACAGCAATGTTTCGGTCCGTCCTGAACCATTATCAAGTTGATTGTGATAAGAATAAAAGGTACGAATGGGCTAGGGCAAGAATAAGAGGAAGGTAAGAAAAAGAAAAAGGTGAAGGGGGGTAAAATCTATTTTCATGTTTGTTTCAACATGAAGTAGAAAAAATCTTTAACATGAAGATTTAAAAAAAATTGGAATTATTCAAATTTTCCATAGACCATTACTGAATCACCTTCTAGTGTGTGGTCTGGTCAAATGCAATATTAAAATTACAAATGCCCATTATTTAAAAAACTTACAAATGATCACACATTGTAAAATAAATGCACCTACTTCAAGTGTTTTTGCCTCAGAGACCACGTGCACTGATCCATCACATTCTAATACACGAGCGCCCACTTGCAAATCCACAACCATTTGCCCATCATGGTCACGATTGCTGAACACAATCTAGAAAAAATTATACTTTATACATTTGTAATTTTTAGAAATGAAAAACCAAAGCAGATAATGAATGTTGATTAAGGGGATAAAAGCCCTAAGCATAACAATTACTATCATTATCTTTATGTAGTGTTCAACAGGTTCAAATATTAAATCACATCAGAAACTTATTTAAGGTGCCTTTCTGGCCACCTCCCTTTACTCACCCTGCTTGTCATCTCATAACATTCTGGGGTATCAAACGGCAAGTTGACCCTCAGCTTGACTGTCTTCAATACAAAATTCAAGTCTGCACCCAGGAGGATGTTAAAATCCAATGTAAAGTTGTTGTCTATCAGGAAAGTCTTCATTGACCACTCTGTTTTATTGGTCTCTGATAGTAATGGGATACTTATACAGGCTGCCAGGAAAAAAAAAAAATTGTTTAATTTCATTTTTATGACCTCAACAGGTAAAAGCACTAACCTATAAACAAACTATGAACAAATCTACAAGAACCGTGACGAGGGTTCGAACCTGCGACCGAGAGCATACCAGACGCTGCTTTAATCGACTGCGCTACGACATGGTAAAAGAATTGCAACCAGAAGTTGCAATGCAGTGTCTGGGATGCTCTCGGTTCAGGGTTTGAACCCTCGTCACGGCCCTTGTGGACTTGTTCATTTGATGCATCACACTATTGTGATTTCTGTGTGTAATTCAAGAAAGAATAAAGCTCTCTTCAGTATCTACCCTTAAAAATGCAAAATTTTACAGTAAATGCTGCTCAAGAAAAATAAACAAATAAAAACTTTAACTTACATCTGGTGGTATTATCATCAAGAACATACGAGTTATTGTTAAAAAATGCCTTGCCACTTCGGTAATGTGTGGCACAGAAGTAAGGCAACACAATGCTTCCATTCTGGTACTTATAGGCATATGCTCCTATGGCGTCTTTCTCAACATTATTATACTGAAAATATGAAACAATAACATCAAATCAGGCTAAGACACTTAAAGGCTACTTAAAAAATGAATTCCCCTATATGTATTAGATAAATAAGCCCAGATTAACACAAAGGAATGTTGCTGAATGTGTACAGCATGTGAAATCAATGAAATCATGAGAACGTGATATGACAAAATATTGAAGGCGTTCAGGGATGCAGGTTCAGTCCTACTGTACCTCCAATATTTTCAAATGTATCTCAATCGTTAATCATAATTATGTATAGTACAAACAAATTTAGTGTTAGAATAATAACCCTACATAATATACATCCAAATTTCAAATGGAATACAGTACACTTCAAAAATCATGCTCACCATGAGTACGGCATAATCTAAGTAGCCAAAGAACTCAGATTTTTTATAAACGGCTAATGCACCATCAGCTGGTGGATATGCTTGAATTTCTCTGGAAGAGTCCCAGCCTTGGAGGAACAAGTGTGAAAATGAGATCTTTGTGTCCCAAAGAAAGTTGACGTGATTGTAGCGTTGATGGGCAAAGAGACACAACTGAAACAGATATGCACATTAGTGATTGCCAGAGACCAGTTGGTAATTAAAAAAATTAAAACTGATAAATCATTAATAAATTCACTTGCTGGTACATTTAAATTACCAGCAATTTCTTTTAAAGCAATTTCATCTAATATATTAATTGATCTACATTTAACATTTGCAACAGAATACAGAAAGTAGCATACTGTATACACATTGTTTAAAAATATGCAGCCTTTCACATTTGGAGCTGTACGATTTATGATTTATGTTATCAATACATTTACTAGGCATTTTAGCAACTTGACCAAGCATGAGAAACTTGGTTGGTAATGTGATTAAATGGGATAAATACAAAGTACTCACCTGTACTGTAACAATAATAATTTTAATTATTTGTAACAAAAGCTTCCATGGGAATCGTCGTCGAGCATGCCATTTCTGCATAGGGTTCATAAAGAAGAATCTGTGGAAGATTAATTCTTTGTTTTACAGTGCTGAACACATTATTAGTGTTGGGTATTCTATACCAGAGAGCAGTATCCTATGGAGAATTTTTTTTACTCTATGTACTGTCTACGCAAATATTCATTTATATGCACAAAAAATTATTAAAAATAATAAATAAGACAATTATATTACATGCTATAGTACAGTGCAGTTAATCATAGTATTGTCCTTACTTGAGTCTGCGTCTCATCCTTTCAGCAGTTATATCAGTGTTGAAGAGTCCTGTTGTAGAGCCAGTACTAGTGGTGGATCCAACGCTGTTTACGCTGGATGTAATTGACCCATAGTGCGAGACGCCATTGCGCTCGGCTGTTGTCACTTTGATTTCAGGTACAGCTTGGCCTAATGCCTGTGCCATCTTCTCCAGCTCTAGAAATCAAAATACACTATTACAATAACGATTGGACATAAAATGACCAATCCTTACTGAAAACAACTTCCATAAATGTCAATGACATTTTGCAATCAGCACACATTCCACTCCAGTCACATTCACAACATCCTGACTGAATATTAACAGAGATGAGCAATGACTAGCTGGCTGGCTGTGAATATTGCTTACTATGTGCCAATGTCTGAAAAATCAACATATCTGAGAATAAATGTTGAAAATAAATCCAAAATATATACACAGTGTAGTATGATGGAATCAAACCCATAACTCTAATCATCTCTGGCACACATTATTTATTCAAAGATTCATTATCATACTGTGGGTGTGATTCATTATGTGAATCTACTGTATCTGTATTATTTGTGCAATACAGGTACAGCAACACCTCAGCTTATGAATACCCCTATTTACGAACTTTTTGGGTTACAAGCCAAATTTCTTTGTAAAATCCGAATCGAGTTACGATCTTTGCCTCGGGTAACGTAGTTTGTTGATAGGTACACATAGAAATCGCAATAGCATGATGCATCAAATGAACAAATTCACAAGAGCCGTGACGAGGATTCGAACCGACGTCCAAGAGCATCCCAGACGCTGCCTTAATCGACTGAGAATCCTTAATCAACCGAGTCGGTTCGAATCCTCGTCACGGCCCTTGTGGATTTATTCATTTGTTGGTACAGGGTATGTGTATAGCCGACAGAATTTCAGTGTTTTTCAGATTTTTGGGTATTTGAACATAAAAGTAATTATTTATATATAAGCACTGAGCCACAACCAGGTTCTAGTGGTACTCCTGCAAAACATAGGAGAGAGAGTACCTGAGAGAGTACCCAAAGTCATCACTGCCTGATGTTATAATGACTTCCCTTTCCAAACACCACAAACACCTCTTCTTCCCCCCTCCCCTCCTCACTGTCTTCCATATGGAAACAAAGTCATCAATAAAGGTAAGCAATAACTTGTACATACCTTAGTACTGTATTAAAGATTTGGGTAAATTAGGTATAAAATTTGATTTTATAATTTTATAAATGTAAACTTTTATAGTTAACTTTACTCTATTTACTTTACTATTTACTTTATCTTTAACTTTATAAAAGTTAATACTTTTGGGAGTGTGGAATGGATTATTGACCAGACCACACACTAGAAAGTGAAGGGATGGCGACGTTTCGGTCCGTCCTGGACCATTCTCAAGTCCTTGAGAATTGGACTTGAGAATGGTCCAGGACAGACCGAAATGTCGTTGTCCCATCACTTTCTAGTGTGTGGTCAGGTCAACATACTTCAGCCACGTTATTGTGACTCATCGCCTGCACGTGGAATGGATTAATTCAATTTACATTATTTCTTATGGGAAAATTTGCTTCAGTTTATGAGTTTTGGGTTATGAACCGTCTCTGGGAATGAATTAAATTCGTAAGGTACCACTGTACATGTAATTCCACATTTAATACTATAAATAAGTACTATATCATATTTGCAGAGAATTATAACCTAGCTTAACTCTCAAAGATGTAATATGCACAACAAAAACACAAAATGAGTGATGCACCATGGACACTTATGGATGATGGATCACTTATATTCAGGATACTGGGTGTACTTATATTCAAGAAATGCACAAAGAATCTCATTCATATTTTCTCTTACTGTGACTTAAATACAAATGAGAAATACAGTTTCCTACTTGTTCACGAATATGTGATATGCAGCAAAAACTACCCAACATAAGAGTGCAACCATTCCATTCTCCAATATAATGTCACCTGAAAGCTGATGTTCTCGTCTTGATAAATAAGGGTTACTCACTTTTAAGAGTAGGAGGGGAAGGCCAGGAAAACCGAGAGCACACAAGGTAAGCAATTTGATTATTCTCAAAGTTAATACCAACCATCCACACAAAAGTTCCGCACCACACACAAGTTCACCGTTTTAAATTGTGAAAATCTTCACAATTTACATTATTTGTAAATTTATACAATTTACATTATTTGTAAATTTATACAATTTACATTATTTGTAAATTTATACAATTTACATTATTTGTAAATTTATACAATTTACATTTGTAAATTTATACAATTTACATTATTTGTAAATTTATACAATTTACATTATTTGTAAATTTATACAATTTACATTATTTGTAAATTTATACAATTTACATTATTTGTAAATTTATACAATTTACATTATTTGTAAATTTATACAATTTACATTATTTGTAAATTTATACAATTTACATTATTTGTAAATTTATACAATTTACATTATTTGTAAATTTATACAATTTACATTATTTGTAAATTTATACAATTTACATTACTGTATTTGTAAATTTATACAATTTACATTACTGTATTTGTAAATTTATACAATTTACATTACTGTATTTGTAAATTTATACAATTTACATTACTGTATTTGTAAATTTATACAATTTACATTACTGTATTTGTAAATTTATACAATTTACATTATTTGTAAATTTATACAATTTACATTATTTGTAAATTTGACATACAATTTGTCATTTACATTATTGCTTTTTGCTATTACTTTTATTAGTTACCGTACATAATATTAATTTTTAATAGTGTGTTTTATCAGTCTAAATTTTATTGTAATTTGTAAAACTTATAGCAAGTAGATATACAGGAGACTTATTATTTTGCTGGTCTGTATATGCTTTATTGAATCTTAACTCCATTGTATCTACCTGCAAGCTGATATTGATCGTGAACTAAATCTGCTGTCACAAATCTACAATAACCAAGAATATTGATCATCACTCTTGCAGGTATTACACAGCAAACCTTGCAAAAAACCAAACTCCAAAATAACCCTAGCCTAACACTACACTACACATCCACCAAGATTTGTTTTTGTGGATTTGTTCATTTAACCCTAGCCTACTCAACCAAAATGTCAGATACAGATGAGGAGTTACAATAACGTGGTTGAAAAATGATGACCAAATCACACACTAGAAAGTGAAAAGACGACGATGTTTCGGTCCGTCCTGGACCATTATCACAATCAACTTGATAATGGTTCAGGACAGACAGAAATGTCATCGTCTCTTCACTTTCTAGTGTGTGGTTTGGTCAACAAAATGTCATCACTTGGTAAACATGATACTGTAATATAAATGCACTACTCATAGCTTCAGGTACAGTACTAGACTGTACTGATCATCCATTATTTTAATAGAAACTATATAATAGAAGGATATATCTATATCCTTCAGGCTACACAGCAAAGCAGCAATAGGCAATCTCACAAATGCACTGCACAATATAAACTGGTAATCTGAATTCAATAATACACAGGATATAAATTCATTAGTCAACATCTTCCTTTCCAAAACTAAAGCCTCTAAAACCCTCAGTCCCCTCCACACCAAGCAAGTAACTGCCAAAAGATTAAACAACCTCTGGCTCACAAATGGCATACTCAATGCAAGCAATAAAAAAAAACATGAATATGAAAAAAGTTGAGATATACTTATCAATGCTTACCAGTATAATAAGAGCGATACTTTCCTATTACGAGAGTATAGTAGATTCAATGCAAAATGAAACATGAAAAGCACATGGAAAGCCATCTCTAACATCATAAGATCTAAACAACAATCACATAAAACTCTCCAAGGATGGTTACCTTCATGAGATTTATAAACGGTATCTAAATTTAATGGTTTCAGTTGGTGCAAACCTTGCCAGAAAAATCCCACAGACCCAGACACGTTACTACGTATCTTACCAGCAGCTATCTTAATTATCTTCTACTTTTATCACTACTGCGGATTTTCACTCTATAAGGAAGAGTGTCATACTTTCTTTTGTAGCCTTAAAAAAGCATGAGTAACCTGTAAAACTATCCTTAAAAAATGAAGGCATCCTTAAAAAAGCATAAGGCAACACAGCAGACAAACAATTAGACCAATATCTAATCTACCTATATTATTAAAAATATTTGAAAAAATTATTTGCCAACAGCTCGTAAAATTCAACATATTAAGTTCATCAGTTTTGGACTCCACTACCAAAACCCAATTATTAAGTGTGCTTGATATAATCTATATAGACCTTGACAAAAATAAGTCTCAATTGGGCTCATTGACCCAAGAAAGGATAACTACCTTACTTAAACTTCACCTTGATAACCATTCATTCCTGATAATCGTCATTCCTATATATTCCTTGAAGACTATATTCAATCCTATCTTAGTGACAGAAACCAATATGCAGTCATTAATGATATAACAAAGAAAGGGACCTTGGATGACGACGATGAAAGGGACCTTTGAGTCAAGATCCATCACTCTGCACAACGGGTGCAGCAGTCAGAAAAGCTAATCAAACTCTTGGGATAATCAGGTGTACTTTCGAATATAAAATATAAAAGGTAAAGGTTCAATTGTATAAATCTCTGGTGTGCCCCCCACTTAGATTACAGCATCCAAGCATAGAGACCTCATTTTCAGAAGAACATAGCTGGAGATGGTGCAACACTGGGCAACAAAAGTCGTCTCTTGTATCATGAACGCTTGAAGGCTAAAAACACTGCAAACCAGGCATGAAAGGGTGGATCTCATTGAAACTTAAAATACATGTACTGAATAAATTAGATGTTGATCCGGATATTTTCTTCAGAAAGTCAGATTCGGTTTCAAACTCAACAGCTCAACAAGTAGATGCTTTTTCATAGGAACTGCAGCGGGTAGGAACTGCCTACCCGCTGAAGCTGTGACTGTAACAACTGTGCTGATGGTGCTGAATTTCAAAATATACCTGGAAAAGATCAAGGCAAATGAGGGCCATCAACAAGCCACCGGCTGTCCTCGTCAAGGCCACTAGGGTAGTGGCCCTCAGGTCAAACCTTCCCAACTCTACCATTAACCATAGGAATGCAACAGGGCAGCATCCTAGGACCTCTCCTATTTCTTATCTCCTAGACCCAGGAACTGGTTCCTGTCTCTAAACATTATTAAACCTATACTATTTGCTGAAGATACAACCTTCATCTACTCAGACCCCAACCCACTCACACTAAATAATGATGTAAATAACAAATTAAAGAAGTCCACTCATGCACTGGCAAGTAATTATCAAAAAAAGGCACCAAGCTTTTGTCAGCAATAAAAACAATGACAATTCCATAAACAAGAGACAACTTCAACACACACATACAACACAACCAAAAAAAAGAGTATCAAAAGCAGTCTGTATACTTTCTAAAATCAGATATTATGTTCCAAACTCTGCTCTCCTCTCATTATACTACGCAGTAATATATAAATATCAGATTACAGCATTTTTTTCTGATAGCAGATTTTTGCTGGGTGATGATGGGCTTGAGAAAGTTTGCAATGGTTGAACCCCATGCACGTAAGTATGTACGGGTATGTAAGGTGTATTCACCTTACATACACTGGGTTGAACCCCAGTGCATGGGGTTCAACGATCAGAAAAAAATCCCTATAATAGACAAATCCAATATTGTACTTACAAGTACTGTACAGCATTAAATAGCAAAAGCGTCTTTGTTAGGTTAACTGCTGCACCATTTGGTTAGACCTAACCCGTCAATAAGTCCAAAATTACTTGTTAGGCTACATTATGCAGTCAGTGGTGTAGCTAATGTGTCATGCAACAAAAAATAATTATCTAGCTTACAGGGTACAGGAGCAGAAGTGTTCCAAGATTTAGGTCAATTGGGTCACTTTCAGTCTTTCAACAGAATATAATCCAATGTTTCTAACTATTACTGAGCACAAAGGCAGACAGTGAAGAAACAATACCCAATCATTCCACTCCACCCAGGATTCAGATTAGTTCACTGCAGGTATCTGCGTTATCGTTAATGATGGTTGCCTAACCCAACAGTGTGCATTAACCTTGAACATTCAGGTAATTAAAAGCCAGCAGTGAATGTTGGATTTAAATTGAATGTTTTGATACACATCGTGAATGTACTTATAATTACAACAGTACAATCCCCAAGATACGTACATAACGAGAGTGCATCATGTATAGCACATTAACTACGAGCCACCATGCAAGACGGAATAGTGAATACACAAACCATCATCACTCTCATTAACCCCAGACCAGGAACCAGATCGCCCTCGCTTCGAGCGTGCACTGATGGGCCTCCTTGGCATGGTCCTATGTGACTTTTGGTGTGGTTTACGGAACTGAGCCTCGTCTCCCTCACCCTGGGAGGACTGACCAGCTGCCTGGCCCGGCGGCTGCTCCTGCTGTCCTGGAGATGACTTGGGCGCCGACTCCTCCTTCTGCTGCTGCAGAGTCTCGTCGGAAGGAACTCTCTCATCCCTCGACCCTCGTCTTCTATGACACTGTCCGTGGTTCGCGGGGTTCATCTCTTCGGTTTAGAGAACATCAAAGTCAGCTCTGGTCAAGGTCATCTGTAACCCCCGGGAACGACCCACGACACTACTCCGTCAACGGCCAGGAGGCGACTAGCTTCTTTGTTGTTGTCTCTCAGCTGATGCCGTGACGTAATGCTCCATCATGGCCACCAGCATTTATTATTGCAGTCTTGGAAGGGGTAAATATATTGAAAAGTGTCACTCATTATGTGTGTGAACATGCCACGATAGCATAACATGCACCTACAGAATCATATAACAGCAGCAGATGCGTCAGAGCACAATTAATGACAGTCCAATTAAGTTAACTACATTATTGCCAAATATCCGTTTCCTATCGGGACTCTACCCTCTCCGGGGTAGAAAGTCCCTCTCTGGGACTTTGTATTCGCAATATTTTCCTTATATTTTATCAGTACAGGTATGCTGTGTATAAACAATGATTTGTGGAATTAAAAAAGGGTGCCAGGGACCCCTGGCACCCTTTAACCTCCCTCCCATTGTGAATGGTCAAGAGGTTAACAGGTACCGGACAGACTAGCACACTATTGTATTACTTACCTACCGCCCAAGCAGTTACAGTTACCAGACTGACTCGTCCAAGCAGTTACCGGACAGATTCGTCCAAGCAGTTACCAGACAGACTTGCCCGAGCAGTATCGGTCAGACTCGTCCAAGCAGTTAGAGGATAGACTCGCCCGCCGGAACACGTACTGGACATACTCGCACACTATTGTATTACTGTGCAGCAAATGAATTTCTGCGCATTAAACTCAACATTAATCCAACGAGAAAACCTGCATTAGATGCAAAATCCACAGCGAATACAGTAGAAAAGCAGTTGAAGAATGGGACATAGTGAACATTCTACATCTATTTATTTATTTATTTATTTTTTTATTTATATATATACAAGAAGGTACATTGGGTTTGTGAGAATACATTGGATAGTACAGTATTTACATTCTTGTAAAGCCACTAGTACGCACAGCGTTTTGGGTTCAATCTATATCCACCACTAAGATAATGTTAAACATTATGATTTGTTCATAATGTTAAATGTTAAAACAGAAGCAGAAAAGAAACGAGAGAAAAGGTAACACAGTAACAAGGTTATCTCGAATAACCGAAATATACGGGCTCACTATAGCCCGTGCTACTTGGATGTTTCGTTCTGAGCAGCTAAATCTAAAACAGCAACCAGTCTGTACAGATACATAAAAGACAGTCCGTACAGCAACTGAGGAATAGACAGTTTTTTAATAGACTCAGCACGTCTTTACGAACAACATACCTTAGAGACGTTGATAGAATATTTGTATTTTCAAGTCGAAACCACTTCCAAGACAAAATACCTGAGAATTAGCTACCTGTGATAATTATCTACAGACGCGATGTAATCAGCTCTGTTGCCCTGATAACCAATCAATATATCGGGCATTAAGACTTAAGAAAATTATATTGTGTATAAATAAAACGTGATCACATACTAGCTTCAAAAACAACAAACAAAACGTCGTAAGGAAGCCACTAGTGGCACTAGAAGCTACTATTTCTTGTGTACTTACTATTTTTCCTCTGCATGTCAAATAAACAGTAGTAAATGTCACTTCCAAATATAGCACCAAACGTTTAATGCGCTTCACAAAGTTCACACTGTCACTGCCACAAGTGGTGATGGATACCCACACTGTACTGTATTTATGATGTTACACTTCACCTAACGCAATCCACCACATGAAAACATAAATTATTTATGACATTACACTTCACCAAACGCAATCCACCACATAAAAACATAAATTATTTATGACATTACACTTCACCTAACGCAATCCACCACATGAAAACATAAATTAATAAATGATTCTCAACATGGTTTTACAAATGGCCGTTCATGTTTAACAAATTTACCATCTTTTTATTCCGGCATAGCTGAGGCAGTTAATAGTGGAAAGGATTGTGATGTTAAGCTTTTGATACAGTGCTACATGAAAGACTGATTAAAAAGATAGAGGCTCATGGTCTTGTGGGTGCTATATATTAATTAAGTTGGATTAGGGCATGGCTATACCAAAGAAACAGTTAGTATAACTGGGGTTAAGTCAGAGTGGGAAAATGTTGTAAGTGGAGTGCCTCAAGGCTCCGTCCTGGGACCTCTATTGTTTATAATATATATAAATGATTTACATTCAGGTTTGAATAGCAACATTTGCAAATTTCCCGATGATACAAAAATCGGTATGGAATGGAAATAAGCACGAAAGAAGACACTTCAAGTCGATCTAAATAAGGTTTTGAAATGGTCAAAGGATTGGCAGATGCAGTTTAATGCTAATAAATTTAAAGTTTTGAGGCTAGGTAATGATGATAGAGTTACAAGATACGAGCTTGATGGTTGTTGAGATTGCGAAGTCGGATTGCAAAAGGGATCTGGAGATAATTAGTAAGAATTTAAAACCAAAGAATTAATGCATGAATGTTCGTAATAAGGCAAATAAGACACTGGGATTTATTAATCGAAGCGTTAGTAACAAGACACCTGGTGTGGTTCTTCAGCCATATCTGGCTCTGGTTAGGCCCCATTTAGAATATGCAGTTCAGTTTTGGTCGCCGTACTATAGAATGGATATAAATTCACTTGAATGTGTCCAGCGTAGGATGACAAATTCCCCAAATTAGAAATCTAGCATATGAAGAAAGATTAACAAAGCTTAAATTGCATTCTCTAGAAAGGCGAAGAGTTGGGGGTGACATGATAGAGGTTTACAAGTGGATGAATAGACATAACAAAGAGGATATTAATAGGGTATTAAAAGTATCAACACAAGACAGAACACGAAACAATGGATATAAATTGGATAAGTTTAGATTTAGGAAAGACTTGGGTAAATACTGGTTCGGTAACAGGGTTGTTGATTTGTGGAACCAATTACCGCGTAACGTGGTGGAGGTGGGGTCCCTCGATTGTTTCAAGCGTAGGTTGGACATGTTTATGAGTGGGATTGGGTGGGTATAAATAGGAGTTGCCTCGTATGGGCCAATAGGCCTTCTGCAGTTACCTTTGTTCTTATGTTCTTAAGTCGATCTAAATAGGGTTTTGAAAAGGTCAAAGGATTGGCAGATGCAGTTTAATACTGATAAATGTAAAGTTTTGAGGCTAGGTAATGATGATAGAGTTACAAGATACGAGCTAGATGGTGTTGCCGGAACGGGATGGGGTGCATCAATCGAGGGCTGGGGTTGTTGCTGTTGCGAACTCGTTGGAACCAGTGGTTAGAGGTGTTTGTTTGGGTTTAAACTGTTAGTAGATAGAGGTATGGGAATTGATTTGGAGGAAGGAGGTAATAAAAGTATGTATTTGTGGGAGAAAGGAATTGGCAAAATGATCAGGGAAAGAGAAGGGCCTCAAAATAACAATTCACTTAGGATGAAATAATTAAACTGCATCTGCCAATCCTTTGACCATTTCAAAACCTTATTTAGATCGACTTGAAGTGTCTTCTTTCGTGCTTATTTCCATTCCATACCGATTTTTGTATCATCGGGAAATTTGCAAATGTTGCTATTCAAACCTGAATGTAAATCATTTATATATATTATAAACAATAGAGGTCCCAGGACGGAGCCTTGAGGCACTCCACTTACAACATTTTCCCACTCTGACTTAACCCCAGTTATACTAACTGTTTCTTTGGTATAGCCATGCCCTAATCCAACTTAATTAATATATAGCACCCACAAGACCATGAGCCTCTATCTTTTTAATCAGTCTTTCATGTAGCACTGTATCAAAAGCTTAACATCACAATCCTTTCCACTATTAACTGCCTCAGCTATGCCGGAATAAAAAGATGGTAAATTTGTTAAACATGAACGGCCATTTGTAAAACCATGTTGAGAATCATTTATTAATTTATGTTTTCATGTGGTGGATTGCGTTAGGTGAAGACGCAATTCACTTGCGTCTAACTATCGACCAATTAGCCTAACGTCTATTGTGGGAAAGTTACTCGAATCTATAATAGCAAATAAAATTCGTCTTCATCTTGAAAAACATAAATTAATAATTGAGTCGCAACATGGTTTTATAAATGGCCGTTCATGTTTAACAAATTTGTTATCTTTTTATTCTAGCATTGTTGAGGCAGTTGATAGTGGTAAGGATTGCGATGTTGTATACCTTGACTTTAGCAAAGCTTTTGATACAGTGCCACATGAAAGACTGATTAAAAAAATAGTCTCATGGTATTGGGGGTGCTATATTAAGCTGGATTAGGGCATGGCTATACCAAAGGAAACAGAGAGTTAGTATAAATGAAATCAAGTCAGAGTGGGAAAATGTTGTAAGTGGAGTGCCTCAAGGCTCTGTCCTGGGACCTCTGTTGTTTATAATATATATAAATGATTTAGATTCAGGTTTGAGTAGCAACATTTGCAAATTTGCCGATGATACGAAAATCGGTAGGGAAATTAATTCGGAGGAGGACTCACTATCACTTCAAGTTGATCTAGATAGGGTTTTGAAATGGTCAAAGGATTGGCAGATGCAGTTTAATGCTGATAAATGTAAAGTTCTGAGGTTAGGTAATAAGAACATAAGAACATAAGAACAAAGGTAACTGCAGAAGGCCTATTGGCCCATTCGAGGCAGCTCCTATTCTATAACCACCCAATCCCACTCATATACTTGTCCAATCCGCGCTTGAAACAATGGAGGGACCCCGCCTCCACCACGTTACGCGGCAATTGGTTCCACAAATCAACAACCCTGTTACTGAACCAGTATTTACCCAAGTCTTTCCTAAATCTAAACTTATCCAATTTATACCCATTGTTTCGTGTTCTGTCCTGTGTTGATACTTTTAATACCCTATTAATATCCCCCTTGTTATGTCCATTCACCCACTTGTAAACCTCTATCATGTCGCCCCTAACTCTTCGCCTTTCCAGTGAATGCAACTTAAGCTTTGTTAATCTTTCTTCATATGAAAGATTTCTAATTTGGGGAATTAACTTAGTCATCCTACGCTGGACACGTTCAAGTGAATTTATATCCATTCTATAATATGGCGACCAAAACTGAACTGCATAATCTAAATGGGGCCTAACTAGAGCAAGATATAGCTTGAGAACCACACCAGGTGTCTTGTTACTAACGCTGCGATTAATAAATCCAAGTGTCCGATTTGCCTTATTACGAACATTTATGCATTGATCCTTTTGTTTTAAATTCTTACTAATCATAACTCCCAGATCCCTTTCGCAATCCGACTTCGCAATCACAACACCATCTAGCTCGTATCTTGTAACTCTATCATCATTACCTAACCTCAGAACTTTACATTTATCAGCATTAAACTGCATCTGCCAATCCTTTGACCATTTCAAAACCCTATCTAGATCAACTTGAAGTGATAGTGAGTCCTCCTCCGAATTAATTTCCCTACCGATTTTCGTATCATCGGCAAATTTGCAAATGTTGCTACTCAAACCTGAATCTAAATCATTTATATATATTATAAACAACAGAGGTCCCAGGACAGAGCCTTGAGGCACTCCACTTACAACATTTTCCCACTCTGACTTGATTCCATTTATACTAACTCTCTGTTTCCTTTGGTATAGCCATGCCCTAATCCAGCTTAATATAGCACCCCCAATACCATGAGACTCTATCTTTTTAATCAGTCTTTCATGTGGCACTGTATCAAAAGCTTTGCTAAAGTCAAGGTATACAACATCGCAATCCTTACCACTATCAACTGCCTCAACAATGCTAGAATAAAAAGATAACAAATTTGTTAAACATGAACGGCCATTTATAAAACCATGTTGAGACTCAATTATTAATTTATGTTTTTCAAGATGAAGACGAATTTTATTTGCTATTATAGATTCGAGTAACTTTCCCACAATAGACGTTAGGCTAATTGGTCGATAGTTAGACGCAAGTGATCTATCTCCTTTCTTAAAAACTGGTATCACATTAGCAACTTTCCAAAACTCTGGCACTCTGCCTGACTCTATTGATTTATTAAATATGGTTGACAGTGGGTCACAAAGCTCCTCTTTGCATTCTTTAAGCACCCTGGCAAACACTTCATCCGGCCCTGGGGATTTGTTTGGTTTGAGTTTTACTATTTGTTTAAGAACATCCTCCCTGGTAACTGCTAAACTCGTCAACCTGTCCTCGTCCCCACCCACATAGACTTGTTCAGCTGAAGGCATATTGTTAAGTTCCTCTTTAGTAAATACAGATACAAAATATTTATTAAAAATACTACTCATCTCTTCATCACTATCTGATAGAGTTAATGATGATAGAGTTACAAGATACGAGCTAGATGGTGTTGTGATTGCGAAGTCGGATTGCGAAAGGTCGGATTGCGAAATTTCCCACTCCCTTCCAAGAAAGGGAGTGGGAAATGAATGGATATCGAGGGCACTTGGTGTCAATTGCCGGCTGGAAAGATATTGCAAATCAAATGCAATATCTTTCATAGACAACTGGGAACACTTCTATGGAAGAAATGAAATGTATGCTCGTGATGGGGTGCATCTATCGAGAGCTGGGGTTGTTGCTGTTGCGAACTCGTTGGAAGAAGTGGTTAGAGGTGTTTGTTTGGGTTTAAACTGTTAGTAGATAGAGGTATGGGAATTGATTTGGAGGAAGGAGGTAATAAAAGTATGTGTTTGTGGGAGAAAGGAATTGGCAAAACGATCAGGGAAAGAGAAGGTCCGCAAAATAACAATTCACTTAGGGTATATTACACTAACAGTAGAAGTCTAAGAAATAAAATTAACGAATTAAATGCTCTTGTCTGCACAGAAAAAATAGATATTATTGCACTTACCGAAACGTGGATGAATGTAGAAAATAGAGAACTATTAGCTGAATATCAAATATATGGATTTAAACTATTTCACACAGATAGATATATTAGACGAGGAGGTGGAGTAGCCATATATGTTAGGGACAATTTGAAATGTAGTCTCAAAGAGGGAATCAAAACAGAGCCACACACAGAAACTATTTGGATTGAATTAAACGAAAAAGCTAATAATATTATAATAGGAGTAATATATAGGCCACCAAATTTAGACAGAATGGAAGCAAAGCATCTATGGGATGAAATATCTAGAGCATCTAGATCTAACAGTATTTATGTCATGGGTGACTTTAATTTTAGCGGAATAAACTGGTTGAACAAAACAGGGAATAGTGAAGCAGAAGATTTTCTAGAATTAATTATGGTCGCCATATTATAGAATGGATATAAATTCACTTGAACGTGTCCAGCGTAGGATGACTAAGTTAATTCCCCAAATTAGAAATCTTTCATATGAAGAAAGATTAACAAAGCTTAAGTTGCATTCACTGGAAAGGCGAAGAGTTAGGGGTGACATGATAGAGGTTTACAAGTGGATGAATGGACATAACCGGGGGGATATTAATAGGGTATTAAAAGTATCAACACAGGACAGAACACGAAACAATGGGTATAAATTGGATAAGTTTAGATTTAGGAAAGACTCGGGTAAATACTGGTTCAGTAACAGGGTTGTTGATTTGTGGAACCAATTGCCGCGTAACATTGTGGAGGTGGGGTCCCTCGATTGTTTCAAGCGCGGGTTGGACAAGTATATGAGTGGGATTGGGTGGTTATAAATAGGAGCTGCCTCGTATGGGCCAACAGGCCTTCTGCAGTTACCTTTGTTCTTATGTTCTTATGTTCTTAATTGACGATTGCTTTCTTACGCAACACATTAAGGAACCAACACGGGAAAATAATATTTTAGATTTAGTGTTAACTAACAGGGAAACGCAAATTAATGACATCGAAATAGGGAGTGAGCTAGGGAGCAGTGATCACAAAGAAATCAGATTTAGCATAGAATGGAATAGACCAGTAGGAGAAAATTCTGTTAAAGTGCCTGATTTTCGAAAAGCTGATTTTAATAGCCTAAGAAATTTTTTGGGTCAAATTGATTGGAAAGGCTTGGGTATGGGGTGTGGGCCGGTCTTGGAGCGAGACATGAACCCAGCGATAGGTGACTTAAAAGGGGATTTCGATGTGGATTCAATATATAACTTATTTAAGAATATTCTAAACAAAGCACAGGAACGTAGTATACCATACAAATTGAATAGATCGTATACTAATGACCCAAAGTGGATAACAAAGAATTTGAAGAACCTTATAGGTAAAAAGAGAGCTTGGTACAAAAGGATTAAAAATGGGGAGGTCACTTTAGAACAGGAATTCGTACAACTGGTTAGAAATGTTAAAAAAGAGATAAGGAAAGCAAAAAGGAACTATGAAGTTCGCATAGCAGGGCAAGCAAAGACAAATCCTAAAGGGTTTTTTCAGTTATATCGTACTAAGACTAGGGAAAGGATAGGTCCATTAAAAACTGAGACAGGTCAAATAACAGATAGTGATGAAGAGATGAGTAGTATTTTTAATAAATATTTTGTATCTGTATTTACTAAAGAGGAACTTAACAATATGCCTTCAGCCGAACAAGTCTATGTGGGTGGGGACGAGGACAGGTTGACGAGTTTAGCAGTTACCAGGGAGGATGTTCTTAAACAAATAGTAAAACTCAAACCAAACAAATCCCCAGGGCCGGATGAAGTGTTTGCTAGGGTGCTTAAAGAATGCAAAGAGGAGCTTTGTGACCCACTGTCAACCATATTTAATAAATCAATAGAGTCAGGCAGAGTGCCAGAGTTTTGGAAAGTTGCTAATGTGATACCAGTTTTTAAGAAAGGAGATAGATCACTTGCGTCTAACTATCGACCAATTAGCCTAACGTCTATTGTGGGAAAGTTACTCGAATCTATAATAGCAAATAAAATTCGTCTTCATCTTGAAAAACATAAATTAATAATTGAGTCGCAACATGGTTTTATAAATGGCCGTTCATGTTTAACAAATTTGTTATCTTTTTATTCTAGCATTGTTGAGGCAGTTGATAGTGGTAAGGATTGCGATGTTGTATACCTTGACTTTAGCAAAGCTTTTGATACAGTGCCACATGAAAGACTGATTAAAAAAATAGAGTCTCATGGTATTGGGGGTGCTATATTAAGCTGGATTAGGGCATGGCTATACCAAAGGAAACAGAGAGTTAGTATAAATGGAATCAAGTCAGAGTGGGAAAATGTTGTAAGTGGAGTGCCTCAAGGCTCTGTCCTGGGACCTCTGTTGTTTATAATATATATAAATGATTTAGATTCAGGTTTGAGTAGCAACATTTGCAAATTTGCCGATGATACGAAAATCGGTAGGGAAATTAATTCGGAGGAGGACTCACTATCACTTCAAGTTGATCTAGATAGGGTTTTGAAATGGTCAAAGGATTGGCAGATGCAGTTTAATGCTGATAAATGTAAAGTTCTGAGGTTAGGTAATGATGATAGAGTTACAAGATACGAGCTAGATGGTGTTGTGATTGCGAAGTCGGATTGCGAAAGGGATCTGGGAGTTATGATTAGTAAGAATTTAAAACAAAAGGATCAATGCATAAATGTTCGTAATAAGGCAAATCGGACACTTGGATTTATTAATCGCAGCGTTAGTAACAAGACACCTGGTGTGGTTCTCAAGCTATATCTTGCTCTAGTTAGGCCCCATTTAGATTATGCAGTTCAGTTTTGGTCGCCATATTATAGAATGGATATAAATTCACTTGAACGTGTCCAGCGTAGGATGACTAAGTTAATTCCCCAAATTAGAAATCTTTCATATGAAGAAAGATTAACAAAGCTTAAGTTGCATTCACTGGAAAGGCGAAGAGTTAGGGGTGACATGATAGAGGTTTACAAGTGGATGAATGGACATAACCGGGGGGATATTAATAGGGTATTAAAAGTATCAACACAGGACAGAACACGAAACAATGGATATAAATTGGATAAGTTTAGATTTAGGAAAGACTTGGGTAAATACTGGTTCAGTAACAGGGTTGTTGATTTGTGGAACCAATTGCCGCGTAACATTGTGGAGGTGGGGTCCCTCGATTGTTTCAAGCACGGGTTGGACAAGTATATGAGTGGGATTGGGTGGTTATAGAATAGGAGCTGCCTCGTATGGGCCAATAGGCCTTCTGCAGTTACCTTTGTTCTTATGTTCTTATGTAAAGGGATCTGGGAGTTATGATTAGTAAGAATTTAAAACAAAAGGATCAATGCATAAATGTTCGTAATAAGGCAAATCGGACACTTGGATTTATTAATCGCAGCGTTAGTAACAAGACACCTGGTGTGGTTCTCAAGCTATATCTTGCTCTAGTTAGGCCCCATTTAGATTATGCAGTTCAGTTTTGGTCGCCATATTATAGAATGGATATAAATTCACTTGAACGTGTCCAGCGTAGGATGACTAAGTTAATTCCCCAAATTAGAAATCTTTCATATGAAGAAAGATTAACAAAGCTTAAGTTGCATTCACTGGAAAGGCGAAGAGTTAGGGGTGACATGATAGAGGTTTACAAGTGGATGAATGGACATAACCGGGGGGATATTAATAGGGTATTAAAAGTATCAACACAGGACAGAACACGAAACAATGGATATAAATTGGATAAGTTTAGATTTAGGAAAGACTTGGGTAAATACTGGTTCAGTAACAGGGTTGTTGATTTGTGGAACCAATTGCCGCGTAACATTGTGGAGGTGGGGTCCCTCGATTGTTTCAAGCACGGGTTGGACAAGTATATGAGTGGGATTGGGTGGTTATAGAATAGGAGCTGCCTCGTATGGGCCAATAGGCCTTCTGCAGTTACCTTTGTTCTTATGTTCTTATGTTCTTATGATATATTACACTAACAGTAGAACATAAGAACATAAGAACAAAGGCAACTGCAGAAGGCCTGTTGGCCCATACGAGGCAGCTCCTATTTATAACCACCCAATCCCACTCATATACATGTCCAACCCGCGCTTGAAACAATCGAGGGACCCCACCTCCACAATGTTATGCGGCAATTGGTTCCACAAATCAACAACCCTGTTACTGAACCAGTATTTACCCAAGTCTTTCCTAAATCTAAACTTATCCAATTTATACCCATTATTTCGTGTTCTGTCTTGTGTTGATACTTTTAATACCCTATTAATATCCCCTTTGTTATGTCCATTCACCCACTTGTAAACCTCTATCATGTCACCCCTAACTCTTCGCCTTTCCAGTGAATGCAACTTAAGCTTTGTTAATCTTTCTTCATATGAAAGATTTTTAATTTGGGGAATTAACTTAGTCATCCTACGCTGGACACGTTCAAGTGAATTTATATCCATTCTATAATATGGCGACCAAAACTGAACTGCATAATCTAAATGGGGCCTAAATAGAGCAAGATATAGCTTGAGAACCACACAAGGTGTCTTGTTACTAACGCTGCGATTAATAAATCCAAGTGTCCGATTTGCCTTATTACGAACATTTATGCATTGATCCTTTTGTTTTAAATTCTTGCTAATCATAACTCCCAGATCCCTTTCGCAATTCGACTTCGCAATCTCAACACCATCGAGCTCGTATCTTGTAACCCTATCATCATTACCTAACCTCAGAACTTTACATTTATCAGCATTAAACTGCATCTGCCAATCCTTCGACCATTTCAAAACCATATCTAGATCAACTTGAAGTGATAGTGAGTCCTCCTCCGAATTAATTTCCCTACCGATTTTCGTATCATAGGCAAATTTGCAAATGTTGCTACTCAAACCTGAATCTAAATCATTTATATATATTATAAACAACAGAGGTCCCAGGACAGAGCCCTGAGGCACCCCACTTACAACATTTTCCCACTCTGACTTGACTCCACTTATACTAACTCTCTGTTTCCTTTGGTATAGCCATGTACTAATCCAGCTTAATATAGCACCCCCAATACCATGAGACTCTAACTTTTTAATCAGTCTTACATGTGGCACTGTATCAAAAGCTTTGCTAAAGTCAAGGTATACAACATCGCAATCCTTACCACTATCAACTGCCTCAACAATGCTAGAATAAAAAGATAACAAATTTGTTAAACATGAACGGCCATTTATAAAACCATGTTGCGACTCAATTATTAATTTATGTTTTTCAAGATGAAGACGAATTTTATTTGCTATTATAGATTCGAGTAACTTTCCCACAATAGACGTTAGGCTAATTGGTCGATAGTTAGACGCAAGTGATCTATCTCCTTTCTTAAAAACTGATATCACATTAGCAACTTTCCAAAACTCTGGCACTCTGCCTGACTCTATTGATTTATTAAATATGGTTGACAGTGGGTCACAAAGCTCCTCTTTGCATTCTTTAAGCACCCTGGCAAACACTTCATCCGGCCCTGGGGATTTGTTTGGTTTGAGTTTTACTATTTGTTTAAGAACATCCTCCCTGGTAACTGTTAAACTCGTCAACCTGTCCTCGTCCCCACCCACATAGACTTGTTCGGCTGAAGGCATATTGTTAAGTTCCTCTTTAGTAAATACAGATACAAAATATTTATTAAAAATACTACTCATCTCTTCATCACTATCTGTTATTTGACCTGTCTCAGTTTTTAATGGACCTATCCTTTCCCTAGTCTTAGTACGATATAACTGAAAAAAAACTTTAGGATTTGTCTTTGCTTGCCCTGCTATGCGAACTTCATAGTTTCTTTTTGCTTTCCTTATCTCTTTTTTAACATTTCTAACCAGTTGTACGAATTCCTGTTCTAAAGTGACCTCCCCATTTTTAATCCTTTTGTACCAAGCTCTCTTTTTACCTATAAGGTTCTTCAAATTCTTTGTTATCCACTTTTGGTCATTGGTATTCGATCTATTCAATTTGTATGGTATACTACGTTCCTGTGCTTTGTTTAGAATATTCTTAAATAAGTTATATATTGAATCCACATCGAAATCCCCATTTACGTCACCTATCGCTGGGTTCATGTCTCGCTCCAAGACCGGCCCCCACCCCATACCCAAGACTTTCCAATCAATTTGACCCAAAAAATTTCTAAGGCTATTAAAATCAGCTTTTCGAAAATCTGGCACTTTAACAGAATTTTCTCCTACAGGTCTATTCCATTCTATGCTAAATCTGATTTCTTTGTGATCACTGTTCCCTAGCTCACTCCCTATTTCGATGTCATTAATTTGTGTTTCCCTGTTAGTTAACACTAAATCTAAAATATTATTTTCCCGTGTTGGTTCCTTAATGTGTTGCGTAAGAAAGCAATCGTCAATTAATTCTAGAAAATCTTCTGCTTCACTATTCCCTGTTTTGTTCAACCAGTTTATTCCACTAAAATTAAAGTCACCCATGACGTAAATACTGTTAGATCTAGATGCCCTAGATATTTCATCCCATAGATGCTTTGCTTCCATTCTGTCTAAATTTGGTGGCCTATATATAACTCCTATTATAATATTATTTGTTTTTTCGTATAATTCTATCCAAATAGTTTCTGTGTGTGGCTCAGTTTTGATTCCCTCTTTGAGACTACATTTCAAATTGTCCCTAACATATATGGCTACTCCCCCTCCTCGTCTAATATATCTATCTGTGTGAAATAGTTTAAATCCATTTATTTGATATTCAGCTAATAGTTCTCTATTTTCTACATTCATCCACGTTTCGGTAAGTGCAATAATATCTATTTTTTCTGTGCAGACAAGAGCATTTAATTCGTTAATTTTATTTCTTAGACTTCTACTGTTAGTGTAATATACCCTAAGTGAATTGTTATTTTGAGGCCCTTCTCTTTCCCTGATCATTTTGCCAATTCCTTTCTCCCACAAACACATACTTTTATTACCTCCTTCCTCCAAATCAATTCCCATACCTCTATCAGCTAGCAGTTTAAACCCAAACAAACACCTCTAACCACTTCTTCCAACGAGTTCGCAACAGCAACAACCCCAGCTCTCGATAGATGCACCCCATCACGAGCATACATTCCATTTCTTCCATAGAAGCGTTCCCAGTTGTCTATGAAAGATATTGCATTTGATTTGCAATATCTTTCCAGCCGGCAATTGACACCAATTGCCCTCGACATCCATTCATTTCCCACTCCCTTTCTTGGAAGAATGCCACATATGATCGGGATTCCTCCCTTGCTCCGAACTATTTCAATGGCTGTCCTGAATCTCTGTATTAGTTCCTCACTCCTAACTCGTCCAACATCATTACCCCCTGCACTAATACAAATAATGGGTTTGTTTCCATTTCCCGTCATAATATCATTCATGTTTCCAACAATATCACCAATTCCAGCTCCCAGATAGCAAACCCTTAATCTGTTCCCCCTATCTCTGGCACAAAACGTTCTGTCTAAATACCTCACCTGGGAATCTCCCACAACCAAAATTCGCTTCGATTCTCCCTTTTCCTTTCGAGCGGGTTGAGGGACCTGCGCTTCAATGCTCCTCGTTGCTTTGTCTACCCTTTGAACAACAGGTTCACCACAGCACTCGTCCTCTAATACGTCAAATGCATTAATGTAACAAACTAGGCTGTTGTAAGAATTATCCAGAGTGGTTTATCGACAAAAGAGAATGGGAAGCTGAGCCTGCATGGTGACCTGACCCCCAGGGGAATTCGCGGTGGAAATAACCGACGCTTTGTTCATAGCTGCGTATAATGAACCATCCTATAGTATTCAGTAATTTAGAGAAAATTAGCCTTTATTCATTTTGCATTAAAATTGTATTGTATAATAGTACTGGATACAATATCAAGAGTATTCTAATTATTGAGTTTAAGTCACCATCAGTGACGTCACGAATCAGATCTAACTTTTAAGGCGGAGTGACCGGCGGTCATAGGTCAGCAGGGGTGACAGGTCTACTATTTCTCAAAGTTTTAATAACCATTTTTGTGATCGGGAACAGCTCTGCCGTTAGAGGCTTGTGTAATTTATTTCAGTAAAATAATTCAACCAGTCTGGATCAATTAAGTACAACAGAGTTTAATTGTTATAACTTAAACCTGGCTAGTAACTTGGTAAAACTTTGACTAGGCGGAAGGATACAATGTTCTGTCTGGGGTAGACCAGACAAGGAAGAGATCAGTGTGGTCACGGAAGCAGCTGGGAGAGGTCAAACATCTTACCTCTCCCCAAGACCAGCCCAACATCTTAGCTGGAAAACAGAGAGGTATAGTTGCTATGGTTATGTATAGAAATAGTCTCATTTGCCATTCAGGTCAAGTAGGGAGTGTTAAAGTGACAGGGAGTGAACATATTTAGATTTTGTTTTAGTTTTCTTTTAATAAATTAAATTTGTTAATATTTTGCATTTCATTATTTCCATGTGTTTTATGTGTAAACTTGTCCTGGTCACGTGGTCCACACGAGGTAAAGTTGGATTGGGCGCCGATTCTAACATCGAATCGGAATTATCATTACCGTGTAATTTATTCCACACTCAAGGTCATCGTATATAGTGGGGATCAAGCCCCTAGGTTGATTAATTAGCGTGATCGATCCAGACCTCGATCATTGCTCTTGTATTACTGGTCTGGTGGTGGCAGCGTAGAGGCGACTCTAGGGTTTTGCTCAGAGCTTAGGTCACGTCATACTGGGTGTAGAATCCTAAGTCGGTCAATCGTCTTAGGACCACGTGGCGGGGAGTTGGCTTTGGTAAAAGTTTTGGAGTCCCTTGGTAGAGAATAATAAGTAAGAATACGGGTAGAGGGAGTAGAAGGAAGAGAAGTAGAGAGAGGAACCAAACCCGTGTTACAATGGTGCACAGCGGTGGTTTCAACAATTTTGTTTGAAATTGTTGAAAGGCTCACGCGTCTAGCCGTTCGAACACGTGCGCGGATGCTAAGGAGACAGCCGCGGGCCAGGATTAGCAGTGCGCCCCACAACAGTGCGTTTGAGTGGGGATTGGCGAATCTTGGGTCATGCGGGCTGATATGATTAAGGTTTAGTTAGTAAGATTAGGCTGTTAAAATAGATTTATTGAAAAGGAGACCGCTCCGAGTTGATTGGACTGGGTACCATACTCGACCCATTGCAATTAATTCAGAGGTGTTGGGAGCCGCCATACTCTCAACAGCAGTTCCTTGAGGGCTGTCGGGGGCGGATATATCTGTGGGACGCCAGTAGATAGTCCGAGGGCGTTATTAGACGACCCAAAACGCTAGGAAAAACGTAATCCGTGAAGGGCGTTGCGGCCTCCGAGGGACGGACTAGTAACCTACCTAGCAGCGATTCAACAACTAAGTGATCGCACACTTAGTGGAGGTTGAGTCGTCCCTAGTCATAATTGTTGCTGAAAGCTGCGTGTCGCTCTGTTGGAACCTAGATGGTGTGGCCTCTAGGCTAGGTGTGGTACAGCGAGCCGGTAGGAACAATTATAAGATTAAGTCGAGTGCATTTTTGAATTAAGTATACTTCAATTTATAAAGTAATTTTCCAATTATTTTCGCTGTTCTAGAGATTAATTTTTTTTCCCTTACATTCAATCCCCGGTTATGGAAAATTATGTTGTGGTATTTTTTTTCAGAATGTTTGAACACAGGAGAGGCGGACCAATATAAACATTGACACTTCTAGTGAGTGAGAACACTTGGCTGTACAGTCAGCTGAAACCTGTGATATAGTATAGGAATTTTTTTTTTTATTTTTAGATACATGTAATAAACGTTAGGTGTGTTCCTTAACATGTCGAGGTTGACATTGATGGGGAGTGGTTAGTACACGGATGTGAACTTGATAGTTCCGTAGTACGCTCCCGGATGACAAAGTTCAGTCTGATGATATAACTTTAATGTTTATGTTTGAGCACGATGTGGCCGGCTCTAGAGGACACATGGACTTGGCTAGTGAAGAGCCAAGAGTTTAATAGCTAGTTTTTGATGGTAGAGTAGGGCCATGTTATTTAGCTATGTCAGTAAGGATAGGATGTATGTTTCCTGATGTTTGAGGATTGCTGTCAGTTGACAGCTGAGAAAAATATGAACATGTTTATTATAATGTTGGACTATTATTTGTCAAATTTTATTAGTTAGGTTAGCTTTTGTTTGTGGCATGAGTTGAATTGTGGGTTTGGATACTAAACCTCGTGAATTTTAACAAATTAACAAGGTTTACTAAGTGCTTGTGCGGGGGGGGGGGTTGTAACAAACTAGGCTGTTGTAAGAATTATCCAGAGTGGTTTATCGACAAAAGAGAATGGGAAGCTGAGCCTGCATGGTGACCTGACCCCCAGGGGAATTCGCGGTGGAAATAACCGACGCTTTGTTCATAGCTGCGTATAATGAACCATCCTATAGTATTCAGTAATTTAGAGAAAATTAGCCTTTATTCATTTTGCATTAAAATTGTATTGTATAATAGTACTGGATACAATATCAAGAGTATTCTAATTATTGAGTTTAAGTCACCATCAGTGACGTCACGAATCAGATCTAACTTTTAAGGCGGAGTGACCGGCGGTCATAGGTCAGCAGGGGTGACAGGTCTACTATTTCTCAAAGTTTTAATAACCATTTTTGTGATCGGGAACAGCTCTGCCGTTAGAGGCTTGTGTAATTTATTTCAGTAAAATAATTCAACCAGTCTGGATCAATTAAGTACAACAGAGTTTAATTGTTATAACTTAAACCTGGCTAGTAACTTGGTAAAACTTTGACTAGGCGGAAGGATACAATGTTCTGTCTGGGGTAGACCAGACAAGGAAGAGATCAGTGTGGTCACGGAAGCAGCTGGGAGAGGTCAAACATCTTACCTCTCCCCGAGACCAGCCCAACATCTTAGCTGGAAAACAGAGAGGTATAGTTGCTATGGTTATGTATAGAAATAGTCTCATTTGCCATTCAGGTCAAGTAGGGAGTGTTAAAGTGACAGGGAGTGAACATATTTAGATTTTGTTTTAGTTTTCTTTTAATAAATTAAATTTGTTAATATTTTGCATTTCATTATTTCCATGTGTTTTATGTGTAAACTTGTCCTGGTCACGTGGTCCACACGAGGTAAAGTTGGATTGGGCGCCGATTCTAACATCGAATCGGAATTATCATTACCGTGTAATTTATTCCACACTCAAGGTCATCGTATATAGTGGGGATCAAGCCCCTAGGTTGATTAATTAGCGTGATCGATCCAGACCTCGATCATTGCTCTTGTATTACTGGTCTGGTGGTGGCAGCGTAGAGGCGACTCTAGGGTTTTGCTCAGAGCTTAGGTCACGTCATACTGGGTGTAGAATCCTAAGTCGGTCAATCGTCTTAGGACCACGTGGCGGGGAGTTGGCTTTGGTAAAAGTTTTGGAGTCCCTTGGTAGAGAATAATAAGTAAGAATACGGGTAGAGGGAGTAGAAGGAAGAGAAGTAGAGAGAGGAACCAAACCCGTGTTACAGTCCTTAGGTGTAGGCTATCAGTTGTCGGTTTTGCCAAGGTCTTCTTAAGACCCCTGTCTTTCACAACTTGCCAAGACGAGGTCTTCTTAATACTGGTCCCGTCAGTCCTTCTTAATGAGGTCCCGTCAACACTGGCCTCCTCCTTCGTTTCCTCCCGAAGTCTCAGCCGTCGTACCTCCTCCCGCAGGGAATCCATCTCTGCTCTCAGAGCTCCAACCAGACTCACCAAATCCTTCACTAATCCTTCCATTATTGCAATAATAATGTTACTAGAATCGGAGCTCCAGCTAACACAACCTCTCACTGTGACTGACCTGACAAGGGCTGAGTAGATTAAGTCAAGCAGACTAATAATTGCATTGTTGGTACTCCTTTGAGAGCGGAAGCCAAACTGATAAGGGTTGAGTATGTTAAATTTTACGAGGTAGGGTTAGAGCTGTTTGTAAATAATTTTCTCGAATATTTTTGATAATACGGGTAGATTTGATACCGGTCTGTAATTGTTTATGTCAGCCGGATTGCCTCATTTATGAACTGGCATTACTCTTGTTTTTTTTAAGGATATCAAGGAAGGAATGGCACGCTAGATATTTGTTGAACAGCAGAGCTATGGGTGGCGCAAGGGCATGGGAGACGCTCTTGTATACCATAGATGGTATTTCACTAATGTTCCCCCTTTGGTTTTTAGTGAGTGAATGATGGACACAACACCTGTAGGGCTGACTGGTGAAAGGAGAAGAGAGTTTGGGTACCTGCCTGAAAGATATGTGTTGATATGTGTCTGAGTCTGTGAGATTTTTTGGGAAAGGTTAGCACCAACCATGAAAAGAAGCTATTAAATTCAGTTGCCGTTTCTAAATCTCTTGCAGGTGTATAACAATCCTTGGAAAGTTTTATATGGTTATGTGATTATTGTTTAGATCCTAAGATGTTAGAGATGGCTTTCCATACTCTATTCATGTTGCCTTTTGCGTCTTTGAATCTACTCTCGTAATAAGAAAGTTTTGCATTCCTTATGATACTGGTAAGCATTGATGAGTGCCTCTTAACTACTTCCTTTGTACTAGGCCAATCCTATTTTTTTTCATAGTCATGTTTTTTGTTGATTGCTTTAAGAATGCCACTTGTGAGCCATGGATTGTTTAATTTTTTGTCAGTTCTTGCTTGGTGAGGAGAAGACAATGAGTGTTGTAGAGGCTTAGAATTTTGGAGAGGAAGAGGTTAGCTAATGAATTTATGTCCTGTGTATTATTGAATTCAGATTCCCAGTTAATATTGTGAAGTGCATTTGTGAGATTGCCTTTTGCTGCTTTGCTGTGTAGCCTGACGGTAAGTTTCTTGGTGTCTGGTGGAGTTATATCCATGTTTGCTACGAGGAAGGTAGGATAGTTGTCAGTTGTTCTGACAGTGACTATACCAGATACAAAGGGAGCTGTTATGTTAGTCCATAAGTGATCCAATGTAGCAGCGGATGTTTGAGTGATTCGGGTGGACCTGGTGATTGTGGGGATTAGTATACAAGAGTTCATGCTGTTTAGGAAATAGTCGACTTGAGGGCTATTTTGTTGACCTAGGTCAATATTAAAGTCACCCCCTAGAATGATGTGATTTTTGTTAATTGTTGTTTAC
Source organism: Procambarus clarkii (assembly GCF_040958095.1). Lineage (NCBI taxonomy): Eukaryota > Metazoa > Arthropoda > Malacostraca > Decapoda > Cambaridae > Procambarus > Procambarus clarkii. The sequence goes on from NC_091192.1 coordinate 35,232,541, forward strand.
GATAAGATTCCGTAGGTTATCTGATAATGAGGCTATATTAGTATTGAGAAATCTGTAGATAGCTCCAATAGTCAAGGAGGACTTAAGGGATTTAATCGAGAACTGAGCTAAGGTATATTCACAGTAGTCGTCTCTATCACTAATGACCCTACTGCAGATGAAGGTATCTTTGGAATATAGCTGTGCCACTTCTTTTTTTTTATTAGGCCTACAGTTGGGAATGGCTTTATAATCAGCTAAGTTGTAAAGTTGGGTATGGTCTTTACTTAGCCAGGTTTCTGCTAAAATAATAAACGATAGTTTAGTACCTAGTGCTGTGAGTAATCCATTTATATCACCAAAATGTTTACCAAGTGATCTGACATTTTGGTTGAAAACTGATAGGCAAGTGTTATTTGGGAGTTTTTTTTGTATATGTCTAACCTTCACTTGAAACAATCTAATGATCCCACGTCTATTATGTTACCCGGTAATTTGTTCCATAAATTTGCAATCCTGGTTCCAAACCGATATTTACGTAGGTCTTTCTTGAATCTAAACTTATTCAATTTATATCCACCATTTAGATTATAAGGTTTTAAGCTGGTAATCGCTAATCGCATAAACAGGCGAATTTCGGTAGGCCTAAAGTCACCAGAAGCAGCGTGAGAAGGTCAGGGTAGCCTAACAACAAATTATCGTGCTAATTTTCTAGGCATATCTACTCGACGTGATACAGTATCAGTGGAGCGTCTGGACTTGTCACGTGACTCTGTATCACTGTTAGATTGGTGAATTTGCTTATCTGTCGCTGGGGGCCAAGAAACGATTAGACCAGAGGTTCTCAACTATGAGGGAATTCCCCGTAGGGAAATTTTATTCATGGGTGGGGGAATATGGAACCACAGACTCAAACTGTTGGGATAAGAATCGTGGCTTCCCAGAAAGACAATTTCTGTATTGAAAGAGATATAATTGACTGGCATGCGTGGCTTGCGCAGCCGTCAGCATTATTATTATTATTAACATTTTTATTAACATCAAAAATTAAACATGACTAGTATTTTTAATAAATATTTTATTTCTGTAATTACTAAGGAGGAACTTAACATCATGCCTTAAGCCAAACAAGTCTATGTGGGTGGGGAAGAGGACAGGTTGACTAGTTTAGCAGTTACCAGGGAGGATTAAACAAATAGTGAAACTCAAACCAAACAAATCCCCAGGGCCGGACAAAGTGTTTGCCAGCGTACTTAAAGAATGCAAAGAGGAGCTTTGCGATCCATTGTCTACCATATTTAATAAATCAATAGAGTCAGGTAGAGTGCCAGAGTCATGGAAGGTTGCTAATGTGGTACCAATTTTTAAGAAAGGAGATAGATCACTTGCGTCAATCTATCGGCCAATTAGACTAACGTCTATTGTGGGAAAGTTACTTGAATCGATAATTGCAAATACCATTCGTCTTCATCTTGAAAAACACAAATTAATAATTGATTCACAATATGGTTTTACAAATGGCCGTTCATGTTTAACAAATTTGCTATCTTTTACTCCAGCATAGTTGAGGCAGTTGATAGTGGTAAGGTTTGTGATGTTGTATATCTTGACTTTAGCAAAGCTTTTGATACAGTGCCACATGAAAGACTGATTAAAAAGATAGAGGCTCATGGTATTGGGAGTGCTGTATTAAGTTGGATTAGGGCATGGCTATACCAAAGGAAACAGAGAGTTAGTATAAATGGGGTTAAGTCAGAGTGGGAAAATGTTGTAAGTGGAGTGCCTCAAGGCTTTGTCCTGGGACCTCTATTATTTATAATATATATAACTGATTTAGATTCAGGTTTGAGTAGCAACATTTGCAAATTTACCGATGATACAAAAATCGGTAGGGAAATAAGCACGGAAAGGGACTCACTATCACTTCAAGACGATCTAAGTAGAGTTTTGAAATGGTCGAAAGATTGGCAGATGCAGTTTAATGCTGACAAATGTAAGGTTTTGAGGCTAGGTAATGATGATAGAGTTACAAGATGCGAGCTAGATGGTGTTGAGATTGCGAAGTCGGATTGCAAAACGGATCTAGGAGTTATGATTAGCAAGAATTTACAACCAAAAAATCAATGCATAAATGTTCGTAATAAGACAAATAGGACACTGGAATTTATTAATCGAAGCGTTAGTAATTAGACACCTGGTGTTGAACTGAGTGGTTCAAAAAGTTCCAAGGAGCACGGGCTATGGTGAGCCCATAGTGAACTTACCTGGCACATGAACGGTGCTGTAACTTGTACCCTGAAATTGTTGTTGTTTTAGATTCAGCTGTTCGGAACAAGTTCCAAGTAGCACGGGCTATGGTGAGCCCGTAACTTATCTGGCACAGGAGCGGGGCAAGTAGCATGAGCTATGATGAGCCCGTAGTGGACTTACCTGGCATAGGAGCGGGGCTGTGTAGCACGGGTGAGCCCGTGCCCTGAATTTAATAACCAATCCTTATATATATATATGTCTCTTTGTTTCCGGGAAGTGTGTGCGTCATATCACCGCCTCTCCTCTTCCAGGGAAGGAAGTGAACAAATCTAAAAGAGCCGTGATGAGGGTTCGAACCTACATCCGGGTTAATCCCAGCGGCGCCTTAGTCAACTGGGCCACGACATGGTTAAAAAGAATTGCCACCGGGAGTGCTACTGCCCTCACACGGATCCCGCAGCCTCTCCCAGACATAAATTCGGGTTTTACACAATTTCCCCCATGCACCCGGGCTCTGTCAACCAGATACTCTCCCTCTTCGCCCTTACTTCATTCCACGCAGAAATCACAATAGCGTAATATATCAAATGAAATATCACGCTATTGTGATTTCTGTGGGTAATAACCCTAATGTTTGTTTGTTATGCCAAGTACCTTATCATACATGTCATTCAATTCATGTATTTATTGTGCACCCCATACCCATCCCGTGGGCGGAGGGTTTTATCATACACACTCGCTAAATTGGGTTGTATTGTCGTAATCCCTATTATTGTATTTTTTTGATACTCAAGAATATTGCTCATATGTGGATATGTACAGATTGACGCATGATTATATTGTAGCCCGGAGGGCTAGTTTACGAAGCAGCGTCACTCTGCTGGTGAGTGCACAAACACGCACTCACAGCCCCGGAGGACTAGTTTATGAGGCAGTGTCACTCTGCTTGTGAGTGCACAAACACGCACTCACAGCCCCGGATACTTCTGTACTTGCTCTGCTCTTCTTCTCTAGGGGGGGGGTCGTGCGTTAGGGTTACAGAGTGTGGTGTCTGCGTACGGGCTTTCTGTTTATCTTATTATTATTATTATTATGTGTTTAGGGGCTTGGTTGGCCTCGAGTACCTGGTTGATGGGGTTCTGGGAGTTCTTCTACTCCCCAAGCCCGGCCCGAGGCCAGGCTTGACTTGTGAGAGTTTGGTCCACCAGGCTGTTGCTTGGAGCGGCCCGCATACCCACCACAGCCCGGTCGTAGTAGGTTGTAGCTCTTGGGCCACCAGCTGTGGGAGGGGGACGTCTGACCTTAGGGGGTAAGACCATCGGGTCTTGTAATGTGTCGATGGTATTCCACACCCTGACGGTAGCTGGTGTGTGCTAGTGACAGTGTTGACGGCTGTGGTGGTGTGGGCTGGGGAGAGGTCGCCTTACACCAGGCGGGTGTGACCTGCAGGCAGGCAGGGGGGGGGGGGAGGGAGGGGGTACGGTTGGGCAGCCTTACAGAGGAGGGGGGGGAGGGAGGTAGCAGGGTCTCGTTACCTCAGGGGGGGGGTGTCATGATTACCACTCACCACACGCACTCAGCTGGCAGCGAGAGAGTAAAGGGAACATATACATTCCTCGCTGTTCACAACATTATTTGCTATACTCCTCCTTGCATTCGAACGAGTAATTACCTAAGTGTATAGTTACAGGATGAGAACTGTGCTCGTGGTGTCCCGTCTTCCCAGTACTCTTTGTCATGTAACGCTTTGACACTACTGACGGTCTTGGCCTCCACCACCTCACTTAACTTGTTCTAACCGTCCACCACTTAAGCTAATTTTCTTATATTTCTTCGGGAACTTTGTTTAGTAAGCTTAAATCTATGACCTCTTGTTCTTGAAGTTCCAGGTCTCAGGAATTCTTCCTTATCAATTTTATTGATTCCCGTTACTACTTTGTACGTAGTGATCATATCGCCTCTTTTTCTTCTACCTTCTAGCTTTGCCATATTTAAGGCCTCTAACCTTGTAGCTTTTGTCTTTCAGTTCCGGAAGCCATTTAATTGCATGTCTTTGCATCTTTTCCAGTTTATTGATGAGCTTCTTAAGATATTAAGATATAATTAGAGTGGGAGAAGTTATGTCAGTGACGGCTACATATTGGTGTCTGTCATTATATGATGGAGTATAGGTCAGAGCAAGGGCTCGGAGTCCACAATGATGAAGTTTAGGAGACAGATATAGTTTACAGTATCAGAGACCTTTCTCAGGTCAACGAAGAGGCTGATTGGGAACTCATTTTTGTCAATGTCTGTGTAGATTATATCATGGTAACAGGGTTGTTGATTTGTGGAACCAATTACCGCGTAACGTGGTGGAGGTGGGGTCCCTCGATTGTTTCAAGCGTGGGTTGGACATGTATATGAGTGGGATTGGGTGGTTATAGATAGGAGCTGCCTCGTGTGGGTCAATAGGCCTTCTGCAGTTACCTTTGTTCTTATGTTCTTATGTTCATGCAAACTAGTAATGGCATCATTGGTACTCTTATAGGATCTAGTGAAGCCAAACTGGCAGGGACTTAATTAATATGTTAAATTGTACAAGGTAGGAGCAAAGCTGTTTGTAAATAATTTTTGTCAAACATTTATGATAAAATCGGTAGTATTGATATTGGTGTGTAATTGTTTATGTCAGCTGTATCGCATCTGTTATGAACTCAAGTTACTCTTGATATGTTAAGTATATCAGGACAAGTATGACACTCAGGAGATTTGTTGACCAGAGAGAGCGAGAACTATCAGGAGAAAGTATCAATTCATTACGACTATATAGCACTTGGAAGGGGTCAGGATAAGGATTTGGGATGGGACGGGGAAAGGAATGGTGCCCAACCACTTGGACGGTTAGGGATTGAACGTCGACCTGCATGAAGCGAGACCGTGTCGTTTCATGCAGAGACCACTTGAGGCGGCTTGCTTATTGTGCGCCCCATACCCGTCCTGTGAGCGGTAGCGCAAAAATAATTATTATCGAGAGTACAAAAGGTCTTAATAAGACCCCAACGGAGATTTTTTCATTAATAATTACATCTAACCTGCACGCCTTACAGTTACAATGTCAGCTATATATAGTTACAGACATTTTTTAATTGCAACATCAATGTATTTACAATAAATTGTAGTACATTGATGGTAGATCTTTTGCCCATACATACACTATTTTAGACATGGGCTAACGTCCAGAGATCACTCCTCTCCTGACAGGGAAGTCTGTAACTTACTGGATAGTAGACGAACGTATAGACCCCATACCCATCCTGTGGACGGTAGTGGACCCCACACCCATCCTGTGGACGGTAGTGGACCCCACACCCATCCTGTGGGTGGTAGTGGGCCCCATACCCATCCTGTGGACGGTAGTGGACCCCACACCCATCCTGTGGGTGGTAGTGGACCCCATACCCATCCTGTGGACGGTAGTGGACCCCACACCCATCCTGTGGACGGTAGTGGACCCCATACCCATCCTGTGGGCGGTAGTGGACCCCATACCCATCCTGTGGGTGGTAGTGGACCCCACACCCATCCTGTGGACGGTAGTGGACCCCACACCCATCCTGTGTGTGGTAGTGGGCCCCATACCCATCCTGTGGACGGTAGTGGACCCCACACCCATCCTGTGGGTGGTAGTGGACCCCATACCCATCCTGTGGACGGTAGTGGACCCCACACCCATCCTGTGGACGGTAGTGGACCCCATACCCATCCTGTGGGCGGTAGTGGACCCCATACCCATCCTGTGGGTGGTAGTGGACCCCATACCCATCCTGTGGACGGTAGTGGACCCCACACCCATCCTGTGGGTGGTAGTGGACCCAATACCCATCCTGTGGACGGTAGTGGACCCCATACCCATCCTGTGGACGGTAGTGGACCCCACACCCATCCTGTGGGTGGTAGTGGGCCCCATACCCATCCTGTGGGTGGTAGTGGGCCCCATACCCATCCTGTGGGCGGTAGTGGACCCCATACCCATCCTGTGGACGGTAGTGGGTCCCATACCCATCTTGTGAACGGTAGTGGACCCCATACCCATCCTGTGGGTGGTAGTGGGCCCCATACCCATCCTGTGGGTGGTAGTGGACCCCACACCCATCCTGTGGGTGGTAGTGGGCCCCATACCCATCCTGTGGACGGTAGTGGACCCCATACCCATCCTGTGGACGGTAGTGGACCCCATACCCATCCTGTGAGTGGTGGTGGACCCCATACCTGTGGACGGTGGTGGGAAAGGTTACAGAGGCACACAAAGTGCTCAACAACTGAACCTCAAAATGTATTTAGCAAAGCAAGTTACAATATTGATAAGCTAGTGTCACATCTTGAACACCCCGCCCTCTCTCCCCCCCCCCCCACATCCTGTGGGCGCTGGTGAAAGGATGTTCATACATATACATACATGTGCAATTGACGATCATGAAACAATGATCATTTGTATGCGAAAAAAACACACAAAGAAATGGGAAAGGAAGATGAACGTTTCGGCTGTTTAAAGCCATTGTCAACACCAGACTGACTAGGAGAAATAAAGGGAAGGGTGCAGGTCAACAGTAGTGTTAAACAGTCTCCGTGGTGTAGTGGTAAGACACTCGCCTGGCGTTCCGCGAGCGCTATGTCATGGGTTCGTATCCTGGCCGGGGAGGATTTACTGGGCGCAATTCCTTAACTGTAGCCTCTGTTTAACGCAACAGTAAAATGTGTACTTGGATGAAAAAACGATTCTTCGCGGCAGGGGATCGTATTCCAGGGACCTGCCCGAAACGCTACGCGTACTAGTGGCTGTACAAGAATGTAACAACTCTTGTATATATCTCAAAAAAAAAAAAAAAAAAAAAAAAACCAGCTGAATCCGACCACATATCCCCAGGTAAAGTATTACCCAGAAGCAGGTATAGATTAGCTTAGAATCTGACCGCTTATTAGGATTAAGCGGTCAGAGCATAAGGGTGAAAGATTAAAGAAAAAGCCTCACTGAACACACAATATATGAATATAATATTGAAACATAGTAACCCTTACAGAGTTTTTTCTTAAACTGTTGTGCAATATTGTAACTTAAAAATGGATCAAGTTTGTACATACCAGTACTAACACTGATAAGATTTGGACACTGATTAAGGCAGACTCAATCCAATTCCGTTCCACGATATCACCGCAATTAGTAATGCTTTTCGCTCCATCCCACTTAATAGTGTGATCACACAAACTCGTGTGTAGATACAATGCACTAGATGTTTGGGCAGTTCTAATACTATAAGCATGTTGGGACAAATTAGTATCAAATCTTCTTGTTTCAGGAGCTGTTCACTTAGGACAGTTAAGCAAGTCCCAGCTGTGTCTGGGTACAAGTGACAGGATGAACAACCCAGCGGGTTTTCTTCCTATTGGGGAGTGTTGTACATGTTGCTATGGCGGTGTGTCCACTCACAGGATGAGTGACGCTGCCCAATACTGTCACTATGGCGGTGTGTCCACTCACAGGATGAGTGACGCTGCCCAATACTGTCACTATGGCGGTGTGTCCACTCACAGGATGAGTGGCGCTGCCCAATACTGTCACTATGGCGGTGTGTCCACTCACAGGATGAGCGACGCTGCCCAATACTGTCACTATGGCGGTGTGTCCACTCACAGGATGAGTAACGCTGCCCAATACTGTCACTATGGCGATGTGTCCACTCACAGGATGAGTAACGCTGCCCAATACTGTCACTATGGAGGTGTGCCCACTCACAGGATGAGTGACGCTGCCCAATACTGTCACTATGGTGGTGTGTCCACTCACAGGATGAGTGGCGCTGCCCAATAAACTCGCCCCTCGGGGCAAATTTTTTTTTTTATTATTTCTCCGGGGGCCTCTTGACTTAAATGGCGGGTCCTCCACTACACACACACTCTTGCGGCTGGCAGTGGTGTGCGTGACGTCCCTTGGTTCGTTTTTAGGTTGTACTTCCGTGCCAGTGCTCAGTGCTCACTCAGGTGCACGGAGTATAGCGACAACAACAATAATAATGTTATCATGAATAGTGCAGCCTCCCTTAACATTGTTTCCCATGGGTACAATGACCCGAGGACCAATATTCAAGAATACTGCGCTCATGTATCATGTATATCTGCATAGTAATTCATTTTGTCGGGTCAGGCAGTGTGTGTATATATATTCATGTTAGGTTTATATCGAGGTCCTTCCCCCCGAGGGTTCGAACCTACGTCCGGGATGATCCCAGACGCGCCTTAGTCGACTGCACCACGACATGGTTAAAAGAATTACAACCTGAAGTGCCACTGCCCTCGTGAGACTCCAGCAGCTTCTCCAAAACACAAACCATCTTCTCCAAAGCGTCTGGGATCATCTCGGACGCAGGTTCGAACCCTCATCACGGCCCTTGTGGATTTGTTCATATGATATATCCCGCTATTATGATTTCTGTGTGTCTTGTGTACGTGTTTACTACTAGGTGGACAATCCGTCTTCAGTCCAAGCCTATTCCTTCCAGCGGAGGTGTTCCACAGAGGTGTTCTCCTAGTTTGGACACCACTGGCAAGGGGGGCGGGGAAATATCAGGAGAAAGCGCCAAGATTGATTGATTGATGAAGATTAAACCACCCAAAAGGTGGCACGGGCATGAATAGCCCGTAAGTGGAGGCCCTTTTGAGCCATTACCAGTATCAATAGATGATACTGGAGATGTGTTAAGGTGCGACTGCACCCTGCGTGACGGGAGACGTCTCCCGCGAAAAGCGCCAAGCCATAATTACGAATATATAGCTCTGGGAAGGGGTCAGGATAAGGATTTGGGATGAGACGGGGGGGGGGGGGGATTCCACCAATCGTAGACAGTAGAGATGCGCAGCCAGGCAGGAGTGCCCAATCCGCAGGCGAGTGAGGGGCCATGTCAAGGAGACGGGAACAGTGACGGGTCCATGGACGCGGAGAGGCGCCCTCCCGGAGGTTCCCCAAAAAAGATGACCAAAGGGCTGTCGCCATCTCTGCCTCCCATCCCGCAAGGCCCGGAGCCGGCCCGGAGCTGTGGGAGAGCCTCCGTGAGGTCCCGAGGCACCTGTGTAAAGTCGTGAAGACCTTGCGCTCTCCTTGCTGCAGCCTCAGCCACCTCGCTGCAATTAATTCCGACATGCGATTGCAACCCATTGGAGAGAGACCGACCAACCCGGGGAGCCAGAACACAGTTGCCCGGGGATCTGTGTCACAGTATGACGGTGGACCCGCGGTTCCCAGTGTGGGGGCACCGACCCCCACCCCCCATGGAGCGCTCAGAGCACCGTGGGTGGAGGGCCTTCAGGTATAAGGGGGGTGGGGGGGTTGGGGGGGTAGGAGCGAAGGGGAGCACTAACCGATAATTTAACTATTAAGAACTGTAGTGTAGTCACGTAGCGGCGGTGACTCACATGTAAAGTGTTTGTTTGTATTGTTTTCAACGCTCATCAGTTGGTAAGTTGTTATATAAAACATTTTATAATATTAACCTTTATGTTTTCATTATTAATTATTCATAAAAATATTGATTAATATATATTCATAAAAATATTTATTACTAAATATTCATAAAATATAACTTAGTGATAAAATATATAAGATGCAAGTTATAAAATATAATGCAAATTTTTAGGCTCTTTTTCTAATTAGTGCACAGTATATAAATTTTAAATATTTTTGGGGTTATTAGTTTTAAGCTTAAAAAAAAGAGTTCAGTAGGAGATATTACTTCGACAAAAATTGCCTGAGTAAACAAATCCAAGAATATATGTCGACAATATAATCTGGAATATCAGGAATGTGGATTTATTGAAGTAACCAACTTCTACCAATGTGCATAATGTGTAGAAAGCATATTTCTAACGAGGCAATGAAGCCCTCCAGATTGATCATTTGAAAACAGTAAACTGACAAGTTTGAGAAGAATTTATAATTTTTTCATCCCTACGAGATCAATTTAAAACGCGCCCAACACTGTCAAACATGTTCAAGATCAAGTAAGTTTATTGAGATCATAAAATACATCCCAAAAGGATTGAGTAGCTTAGGGCATTTCTACCCTCATCTACTTCAATTCCCTCAGGAATTGTTCTACAGTTGGATGAATCAACTTTGCTGGGTAATGAATCTCTGTTACTCGCCAATGGGCGCTTCATTAAAGCAAATCAAATCAAATGTTTATTCAGATAGAAGTACATACATAGATGTATGTACATTATAAACATAATGCCGGATTTCTAGATAGAGCGAGTACATACAAGCCACTAATACGCACAGCGTTTCGGGCGAGGTGTGGGAAAAACACTTAGACTAAAACTTAATACTAATTGTGATCAAAGTATAAATTGAGTTGAAAAAGGGACAAATGGGAAACACGGCGGAAATTAGTAGTTATTCAAGTTGGTCAACAAAAGATGAAAGTTTGACCAACGAGTTATTTGGATTTTGGAAGACAAGGAGAAACAGATACTAAAGTAGTGTCGCATTTCCTGTCGCTGAGCAGTTCTCCAAAGGAAACGAGATTCCGGAGGGAGGCCACAGACCCGCCAGGATAGACCACCCTCAGTGACTGGTCGCTATCATGGTTTTGTTGCTTATTTGGAAAATGGCGTTCTTAATATCCTCCCCATTCACTGTGTTGATCATCGCCAGCATGTGCTTGTGAAACAGCTGTGTAGCGGCCTGAACAACTCCTTACACCTGGCATAGCATTTTGTGCCCGAAACGCTATGCCTGTTAGGGGCTTTGCAAGACTAAAAACATCAATGGTATTTATTCTCATAAACCCAATGTACCTTCTTGTATAAATAAATAAATAAATAAATAAATAAATAAAAAAATAAAAATACAAATTAGGTCTGTTAATAACATGAAGTCCACGCTCTCAGTGCTAGGCTGCTCCGGAAATTGGGTGCTTAGAAAGATGAAGATTTTAAGCGTTTATTACTTCACGTTGAAGTTCTTTGACTGTCAAAAGACAGCTATTTAAACGCTTTTAAAATCTTATCGACATAAGTAAATAAGTAATTATCAACAAGAAGGCACCAAGTCGGTGAGACTATAACCGACTTTTCGATATAAAAGTAGATTCTTTTTAACACATGATTTTCTCAGTGATAAACTAAGAAAGATTAAGCACGATATTGCTTATTAATCAAAACTATTTGCTAAGTTCAGTAAGATAACTATACGGAAATGAGATCAATCTTATTAAGGCTAAGTCAGTTATCTCTACGTTTATTTCCAAGTTACAACATTTTCAAGCGCAAGGTGAGTAATTGGGAGATGTACCAATTTTCTAGCTTGTCTTCAACACTAATGTCATCACCACTACTGTCTTCATCATACATAAACCCTTGTCATGATACTCGACAACAGCTTAGCTGTTGGGAAATGGTCCTCTCTCATCATAATGGTGCGTACTAATACCTATTAATATCCACTTATGTCCATTCATCCACTTGTAAAGACTTATCAGAACTCGAAAAAGAGTGGTGAGATATGACGATAATTTTCATTGTATATTGAGAGCATTTGTATATGTCTTGAGGATGTGTCGGAGAGATCTGAGGCTCTTGTGTTGCATGGTCCAGATAGGCTTATAAGACCATTTTCAGATCCTGGAGGAGTTGCAGCAGAGGAGCAACTAATTGAGCTGCAAAACGGTTGAGCTAAAGCCATGGTTTAACAAATAAGGGGGGTAGAAATAGCCTAAGCTACTCTATCCCTTTGAGATGTATTTCTTCCTTATCTCAATAAACATACTTGAACTTAAATAATATCAAGAATTTTGGTTACAGCGGGAAATTTCAGTTCCGTGTCTTTCAGACTTTGTGAATCTGATGTATCGAATTTGAGTTAAGCGTCCAAGTATATTAATGCTACGGTTATAAATTTATTTTAATAATATCTTCCTTAGTGAGTTGCAGACAGCGGAGGCGCAGCGGTTAGTACTCCGATTTCTTAACTCTCCGCGTTCTTACGGGCTATTCATGCCCGTGCCACCTCTTGGGTGGCTTATTCTTTATCAATCAATCATCTCCGCGTTCAATCCCCGACCGATCAAGTGATTGGGCACCATTCCTTCCCCCCGTTCCATCCCAAATCCTTATCCTGACCCCATCCTTCCCAGTGCTATATAGTGGTAATGGCTTGGCGCTTTCTCTTGATAGTTCCATTTCTTTCTTAACTCACGGGGTTCCGCGTCCCTTTTTCACTAGAGTCAAATTTATATGAATGGAGAATTGGATAACTGACGAGTGTACCTTTGTTGTTTGTTGACCAGACCACACACTAGAAAGTGAAGGGACGACGACGTTTCGGTCCGTCCTGGACCATTCTCAAGTCGATGCTTTGTTGTTTAACACCAAGTGATAGTTAGGCCAGGAAGTGCGTGCTGGAGATCGGTGTATAGAACCCAGCGGAGGCACAAATAAAAGTTTGAGAATCCCTGGCCTAGGGGAACTGTACACGTTATGCCTCTGTTCACCTAGCAGTAATACCAGTAATACATGTACCTGGGGGTCAGGCAACTGTTGTGGGTTGCATCCTGAGCAAGGTCAGTAGCTGGCCTTGAGGGGACCTTGGTAAGTCTGCCTGTCCCCGACAACAGGAATGATTAACTTCATGTTGCCAGATAATAATCGCGAAGGAAAAAAATATTATTGAAGTTAAGATATTTACAATGCCTGCTAAGTAACACTAAAGCCTGACACTGGAACACTGACATCAAGTCGTCAAACTCATCCGTCACGACAACGGGTCTGACGAGACGGGGACTTAAAGTAAATCCCAAATATAATTAAGTGATTTATATAGAAAATAGTTTGAATATAAATATTAAAGGACTGATCAACTTACTTGAAATATCTGAAGCACACAGTTTAAAAGTGTTACACGGGGAGTCCCTCATGATGTAGGCGGAGTTCACCATTACCTCCTGGGAATTCAATGTCAGATTTTTTTTGTATATAACTGGAGCCACAGTGTGAGCACAGGTCCTTCCCCAGCAGTATCTGCTGCTAAACTACTTCGTATATTGACACAATACTGGACTACTGATATCTCTCGCCTGGTATTCGTCGAGATAGCTTGAGGCATGAGTCAACTGTTTGCTTTAACTGTGCCTCCGGGCTCCTGCTGGTGGTGGGGGGGGGGGGGGGCTGTGTAGCGTGACCTGTCGTGCGGGCGGGGACGGCGGCCCTCCTCCTGCGCCTCCCACGGGGTAAGCACTGAGGCTAATGTTCTTGATACACATGCTTGATAATTTTATAGTGATCTGGAGGACATTGCGAGAGCAGCCCCGGGCTTATCTCCCTCCATTGTTTACTATGACTCCATTATCGGTCTGATAACACTCACACTCCGCCCTTCATGGCCCTCACAGACATAACAATGTATATATATACTAGAAAAAAATTACCGGTAGGTTTGCTAAATATCCTACCTAGCATAGACCAAAATAGGCCTATTGAGGAACCTATCTACCTATGGGTTAGTAGGTCTACTGAAAGACCTAACTGGCCTGAGAGACAAATTATAAATCTGATACATTCTGAGTTCAGATCAAGTTTAGTTAACCACTTGGAACAATGTTGACCTTCAATAAAGAAATTCTGGAGGGCTTCTGTGCAAGGGTTAGGATGAGTTAACCTAAGCATCTTTACACCAATTTGACAGTTAATTTCAGTAACACGATCAACAACGTTTGAAATATTAAGTTCCTTTCTCATGTTAAGTATCTTTGTGGTACGAGAGTATCCAAAGATTATCCTCAAGGCTTCGTTCTGCAATTTTTCAAGCCCTCCAAGCTTTCTTTCAGGTATCTAAGCAATGTATCAGATTTATAATTTGAACCAAGAGAAACCACAACGGCACTTTCCTGCACCGTGGGAGATTACACCCTTTCCAATTTTAATCCCTCCTTTCCACCCAAGATGCAAATTAGAGATCAGCCCAAGCTTCGTCTTGAGGCAAAGCTCAACGCCTTAATCCATATTGATGTTCTGTCCACAGAGCATTCTCTCTCTCAAATTATATACACTGATGGTTCCCTACACCGCACCACGGGTGCAGCTGGAAGTGCAGTTGTCCTAACAATAGGCGATGGCTTATATTGTGAGTGGGGAGTCCGTATAAACAACTGGGGCTCTACCCTTCAGACCGAACTATTTGCCTTGATCCTTGCACTGAAATGTGTACAAGTCTCCAAACTTGATACATTAATTGTAAGTGACTCCTTATCATCCTTAAATGCTCTGAACTCTTTAAGACATAACTGTAACATGCTCGTGTCCGAAGCTAGACACAAATACAACAAAATTATTAATGATGGTAACAGAGTCCATTTTATGTGGTCTCCATCTCATGTTGGCCTCAGAATGCATGATAGAGCTGATGAGTTAGCCAAAGAATCTGCCTTTAAAGGAGAAATTGAGTATAACCTTGGATTGTCAATGAGCAATCTGAGAGCAGCAGTACACCAAGAACTTCAACAAAATCTTGTAGATCTGAGGAAAAGTGAAATCGACACCAGTAATTCCATCTATCATCATACTATCATGCAAGAGGAGCCACACATCTATGGTTCATCTGATAAAATCAGCAGACTTCTAGATGTTACTACTGCTCGGCTTAGACTCGGTTACAAGTATCTCTGGGAATTCTCATTATCTGCTGATGTAGACCTGACCAAATGTAAACTGTGTCAACAAAATTATTCGCACACCCTCCGTCACTATGTGATGGAGTGCGAAAAGATACGTGAATTCAGAAACAATTCTATAACAAATGTTCCAGCGATGTGTAAATATTTCAATCAAAATGATCTGCTGCCAGAAATCTTAGCCAAATATCCCCAGTTTGCTAACTGTAGGTAGTAACTAAGTGATTGTAACCTATCCACCGCTGCCCACTGGATGGGGGCGGTGTGCAGGACAAACATATCAATTGTGACACTAGCTCTCCATATATGTCAGTTGCTTAATTTAGAAACTGTTCTTTTGGTCGATCTCGAACCCATTGTTGATGTGACGACTTATATTGAATTTTGTAACTAGCTCATCAAAATTGTAACTTGCTTAGCTAAATGAATTGTGGGGTTCAGTCCCTGAGCCCATTATGTGCCTCTGTAACCCTCTCCAGTACCACCCACAAGATGGGTATGGGGTGCATAATAAATGAACTAAACTAAACTGGCCTGGGACAGTAGGCCAGTTTAGTTTAGTAGGATCTGTCTAGTATAAGCCAGTAGGCCTGCTGAAGACCCTGTCTAGCTGTGGGCCAATAGGCCTACTGCAGAGCGTATCTCGCACTTACCAGTAGGCCAACTGAACAACCAGTTTTGCAGGAGCCTGTCTTCTGTAGTGTCCTTCATGCCTATAACTGGAGGCCAAGCATTTATAATGGGGGATCTGAACGATGCAACAATAGATTGGATGAATCGCAAGGGGAAGGATAACACTTTCCTGACCTGGTACAGGACTCCTTCCTCACACAGCGTGTGGTGGAGCCCACACGAGGTAACAACACTCTAGATCATGCACTAACATCAGAGGAGGGCACGACTGATCAAATACAGGTAGGGAAGAAGCTGGCCTCTTCATGTGACCATCATAATCTGTGATAAAATAGTCCATAGTATACATGGACGTTTCTAAAGCTTTTGTCAAGGTACCACATCAAAGATTATCAAGGTTTAAGACAGCTATAGAATTAGTTAGGAGTAAGGGAGGAATCCCGACCATATGTGGCATTCTTCCAAGAAAGGGAGTTGAAAATGAATGGTTGTCGAGGACACTTAGTATCAGTTGCCGTATAAATATAAGACAAATATTGCAAATCAAACGCAATATCCTTTATTGATAACTGGGAACACCTCTATGGCAGAAATAAAATGTATGCTCGGGATGGGGGTGTACTTATCCAGAGCTGGGGTTGTTGCTGTTGCCAACTCATTGATACCTGTGGTTGGAGGTGTTTGTTTGGGTTTAAACTGTTAGTAGATAGTGGTATGGGAATTGATATGGAGATTGGAGGCAATAAAAGTATGTGTTTGTGCGGAAAACAAATTGGAAAAATGGTCAGGGAATGAGAAGGGCCTCAAATAACAATACACTTAGGGTATATTACACTAACAGTAGGAGTCTAAGAAACAAAATAAACGATTTAAATGCTCTTGTCTGCAAAGAAAAAAATAGATATTATTGTACTTACCGAAACGTGGATGAATGTAGAAAATAGAGATCTATTAGCTGAATATCAATAAATGGATTTAAAATATTTCACACAAATAGACATATTAGACGAGGAGGGGGAGTACCCATATATGTTAGAAAAAATTTGAAATGTAGTTTCAAAGAGGGAATCAAAACTGAGCCACACACAAAAACTATTTGGCTAGAATTAAACGAAAGAACAAATAATATTATAATAGGAGTTATATATAGGCCACCAAACTTAGTCAGAATGGAAGCAAAGCATCTATGGGATGAAATATCTAGGGCATCTAGATCTAACAGTATTTGTGTCATAGGTGACTTTAATTTTAGTGGAATAAACTGGGTTAACAGAACAGGGAATAATGAAGCAGAAGAATTTTTTTAGAAATAATTGACGATTGCTTTCTTACGCAACACGTTAAGGAACCAAAGTGGGATATAAATAATATTTAAAATATAAATGATATTTTATTTAATCTTAACCAAATATAAATAATATTTTAGATTCAGTGTTAACTAACAGGGAAACACAAATTAATGACATCGAGTGAGCTAGGGAACAGTGATCACAAAGAAATCAGATTTAGTATGGAATGTAATAGATTTGTAGGGGAAAATTCTGTTAAAGTGCCAGATTTTCGAAAAGCTGATTTTAATAGCCTAAGATTTTTTTTGGGTCAAATAGATTGGAAAGTCTTGGGTATGGGAGGTGGTGAGACGTGAACCCAGCGACGGGTGACGTAAAAGGGGATTTCGATGCGGATTCAAAATGTAACCTATTTAAAAAATATTCTAAGCAAAGCACAGGAACGCAGTACACCATACAAATTGAATAGATCGAATAATAATGAGTCGAAATGGATAACTAAAGATCTGAAAAAAACCTTATAGATAGAAAGAGAGCTTGGTATAAAAAGATTAAGAATGGGGAAGTCGGTTTAGACCAAGAATTCGTCCAACTTGTTAGAAATATTAAAAATGAGATAAGAAGGGCAAAAAGAAACTATGAAGTTCGCAACGACAAATCCTAATGTTTTTTTTTCAATTATATCCAACAAAGGTTAAGAAAGTAAAGGTCCATTAAAAACTGAGACAGGTCAGATAACTGGTAATGACGAAGAGATGAGTAGTATCTATATAAATAAAAATGGAAATGTTTGTTTGTTCAAAATCGCTAATCTCCGAAAGTTCTTCACCTATTTAATTTGCTTTGAAATTTTCACACAACGTTCCATTCACATCCGAGCAGGTTTTTATATACATACTATATTAATGTCAAGATGGGTATGGGGTGCATAATAAATGAACTAAACTAAAAAAAACTATCTATCTATCTATCTATCTATCTATCTATCTATCTATCTATCTATCTATCTATCTATCTATCTATCTATCTATCTATCTATCTATCTATCTATCTATCGATGGATAGATAGATATATAGCTAGATAGATACATATGAGTGTAAGTGCATATATGCATGTGTACATGCATATATGTACAACAGGTGAACAATAGGTGAACTGTTGTACAATATGTACAACAGTTCAATAGGTGAACTGCCAAAAATTTGGAAGGCAGCAAACGAAGTCCCGATATACAAGAAGGGGGATAGACAGGAGGCACTGAACTACAGGCCAGTGTCCCTAACCTGCATACCATGCAAGCTGATGGAGAAAATTATACGAAAAAAGCTAGTCGAACATCTGGAGCGAAGGAACTTTGTGTCACAACATCAACATGGTTTCAGGGATAGGCAAGTCCTGCCTCACAGGATTAATTGAATTCTACAATCAGGCAACAAGAATCAAACAAGAAAGAGAGGGGTGGGCAGACTGCATATTTTTGGATTGCCAGAAAGCCTTTGACACACTACCACACCAGAGACTAGAGCGAAAGCTGGAGATGCAGGCAGGAGTGAAAGGGAAGGTACTCCATTAGATAAGGGAGAACCTAAGTAACAGAAGGCAGCGAGTCACTGTGCGGGATGAGATCTCAGATTGGCGAGACGTCACCAGTGGGGTCCCGCAGGGTTCAATCCTTGGACCCATACTGTTTCTTATTTATGTAAATGATCTTCCAGATAGTATAGAATCATTCCTCTCATTGTTTGCTGATGATGCAAAAAATATGGAGAGGATTTAGTCGGAGGAAGACAATATGAGACTACAAGACGACCTAGACAGACTGATTTTTTTTTTATTTTTTATTTTTTTTTTTTATTATTTTCTACCACAAACGTGGCCACACAGACTGATTGAATGGTCCAACAAATGGCTACTAAAGTTCAACCCGAGTAAATGTAAGGTGATGAAACTAGGCAATGGAAACAGGAGGCCAGACACAGAATACAAAATGGGAGATGAAGTCCTTCATGAAACGGACAGAGACAAGGATCTAGGAGTTGATATCACACCAACCCTGTCTCCTGAAGCCCACATCAAAAGAATAATATCGGCGGCGTATGCGAGGCTGGCTCACATCAGAACTGCCTTCAGGAACCTGTGTAAGGAATCATTCAGAACCTTGTATACCACATATGTAAGACCAATCCTGGAGTATGCGGCCCCAGCATGGAGCCCGTACCTTGTCAAGCACAAGCCGAAGCTTGAAAAAGTTCAGAGGTATGCCACTAGACTAGTCCCAGAACTAAGAGGCATGAGTTACGAGGAAAGGCTGCGGAAAATTTTTCCTTACGACACTGGAAGACAGAAGAGTAAGGGGAGACATAATCATTACCTACAAAATTCTCAAAGGAATTGACAGGGTAGATAAAGATAAACTGTTTAACACGGGTGGTACACGAACAAGGGGACACAGATGGAAACTGATTACCCAAATGAGCCACAGGGACGTTAAAAAGAACGTTTTCAGTGTCAGAGTAGTTAACAGGTGGAATGCATTAGGCAGTGATGTGGTGGAGGCTGACTCCATACAGTTTCAAACGTAGATATTAAATTAAAATAAATTAAATTAAATTCTATATTCAGAAAAAGTACATACATACATAGTTGATTTACGAACATAATGTTGGATTTATATATGGAGCTAGTACATAAATACCTAAAGCCACTAATACGCATATTGCGTTTCGGGCAAGGTGTGAGGAAAAAAAATATGATAGAGCCCAGTAGGCTCGGGAACCTGTACACCAGTTGATTGACAGTTGAGTGACAGGACCAAAGAGCCAGAGCTCAACCCCCACAAACACAAATAGGTGAGTACATGTATATGCGTATACTAGGGAAGGAGGAGTACGCACGCACCGAGGTGGGGAGGGTGGGAGAGGGAGAGGGAGAGAGGGGGAGGAGGGAGGGAGAGAGCGGGCGTGTTTACCACTGTGGCTGCCAACCAACACCAACATGGTTCCTCTCACTACTATCATCGCCGCCATGTTGTGAGACACCAGATAACATGTAATTCACGGACATACTTTATCTTACTGATAACGTGGCTAACCTGACCTTTGAATCCCTCCCCCCCCACCTCCGCTCGCATCGTTTAATTGAATGTAACGCGGGAGACGGTTATAAACAAAACAAGTGTATGATACAGCTGAGAGTTAGGCCTATATTGTCCCGCTGTAAGGAGAGGTAGGCCTACTGTCACCGCAGAAGGAGAGATAGGTTTAGTTTGGCTCATTTATTACGCATTACATACCTCTCCTGTGAGAGGTTATGGACCCCATACCCCTCCTGTGAGAGGTTATGAACCCCATACCCCTCCTGTGAGAGGTTATGAACCCCATACCCCTCCTGTGAGAGGTTATGAACCCCATACCCCTCCTGTGAGAGGTTATGAACCCCATACCCCTCCTGTGAGAGGTTATGAACCCCATACCCCTCCTGTGAGAGGTTATGGACCCCATACCCCTCCTGTGAGAGGTTATGGACCCCATACCCCTCCTGTGAGAGGTTATGGACCCCATACCCCTCCTGTGAGAGGTTATGAACCCCATACCCCTCCTGTGAGAGGTTATGGACCCCATTCCCCTCCTGTGAGAGGTTATGGACCCCATACCCCTCCTGTGAGAGGTTATGAACCCCATACCCCTCCTGTGAGAGGTTATGGACCCCATACCCCTCCTGTGAGAGGTTATGGACCCCATACCCCTCCTGTGAGAGGTTATGAACCCCATACCCCTCCTGTGAGAGGTTATTAACCCCATACCCCTCCTGTGAGAGGTTATGAACCCCATACCCCTCCTGTGAGAGGTTATGAACCCCATACCCCTCCTGTGAGAGGTTATGGACCCCATACCCCTCCTGTGAGAGGTTATGAACCCCATACCCCTCCTGTGAGAGGTTATGGACCCCATACCCCTCCTGTGAGAGGTTATGGACCCCATACCCCTCCTGTGAGAGGTTATGGACCCCATACCCCTCCTGTGAGAGGTTATGAACCCCATACCCCTCCTGTGAGAGGTTATGGATCCCATACCCCTCCTGTGAGAGGTTATGGACCCCATACCCCTCCTGTGAGAGGTTATGGACCCCATACCCCTCCTGTGAGAGGTTATGGACCCCATACCCCTCCTGTGAGAGGTTATGGACCCCATACGTACCCCTTCTGTGAGAGGTTATGGACCCCATACCCCACCTGTGAGAGGTTATGGACCCCATACCCCTCCTGTGAGAGGTTATGGACCCCATACCTCCTCCTGTGGGTGGTTGTGGACCCCATACGTACCCCTTCTGTGAGAGGTTATGGACCCCATACCCCACCTGTGAGAGGTTATGGACCCCATACCCCTCCTGTGAGAGGTTATGGACCCCATACCCCTCCTGTGAGAGGTTATGGACCCCATACCCCTCCTGTGAGAGGTTATGGACCCCATACCCCACCTGTGAGAGGTTATGGACCCCATACCCCTCCTGTGAGAGGTTATGGACCCCATACCTCTCCTGTGAGAGGTTATGGACCCCATACCTCCTCCTGTGGGTGGTTGTGGACCCAATTCCCATCATGTGGGCGGTTGTGGACCCCATACCACTCCTGTGGCGGTTGTGGACCCCATACCACTCCTGTGGGCGGTTGTGGACCCCATACCTCTCCTGTGGGTGTTTATGAACCCCATTCCCATCCTGTGGGTGGTTGTGGACCCCATTCCCATCCTGTGGGCGGTTGTGGACCCCATACCACTCCTGTGGGCGGTTGTGGACCCCATACCTCTCCTGTGGGTGTTTATGAACCCCATTCCCATCCTGTGGGTGGTTGTGGACCCCATTCCCATCCTGTGGGCGGTTGTGGACCCCATACCACTCCTGTGGGCGGTTGTGGACCCCATACCTCTCCTGTGGGTGTTTATGAACCCCATTCCCATCCTGTGGGTGGTTGTGGACCCCATTCCCATCCTGTGGGCGGTTGAGGACTCCATACCCTTCCTGTGGGCAATTGTGGATCTCATACCTCTCCTGTGGGCGGTTGTGGACCCCATACCCCTCCTGTGGACGGTTGTGGACCCCATACCCCTCCTGTGGACGGTTGTGGACCCCATACCTCTCCTGTGGACGGTTGTGGACCCCATACCTCTCCTGTGGACAGTTGTGGACCCCATACCTGTCCTGTGGACAGTTGTGGACCCCATACCTGTCCTGTGGACGGTTGTGGACCCCATACCCCTCCTGTGGACGGTTGTGGACCCCATACCCCTCCTGTGGACGGTTGTGGACCCCATACCTCTCCTGTGGACAGTTGTGGACCCCATACCTGTCCTGTGGACAGTTGTGGACCCCATACCTGTCCTGTGGACGGTTGCGGACCCCATACCTGTCCTGTGGACGGTTGTGGACCCCATACCTGTCCTGTGGACGGTTGTGGACCCCATACCTGTCCTGTGGACGGTTGTGGACCCCATACCTCTCCTGTGGACGGTAGTGGACCCCATACCCCTAGTGTGGACGGTAGTGGACCCCATACCCCTAGTGTGGGCGGTAGTGGACCCCATACCCCTAGTGTGGGCGGTAGTGGACCCCATACCCCTAGTGTGGGCGGTAGTGGACCCCATACCCCTAGTGTGGGCGGTAGTGGACCCCATACCCCTCTGGTGAGTAGGGAAATTTATGATGCAGAACACGCATGGGAACCTGTGCAATGTTGCACAGGTGTCTAGCAGGTGTACATGTTGCACAAGTTCCCACACATGATCCACGTCTTAAGTATATGTTACATGACAATGGTGATAAAGATGGATGGGATATAAAAGGGTGACTGGTGTAATGTTGCAAATCAATTATATAAAAATAAAATGGCCGAAAGATCATTCAGTGTGTGTGTCGGGTAGGCTGTTCCATTTTCTATGATGGCGTGAACTAAAACTCGTAATGTTTCGTCCGAGTATCAAAAGTTCATTGAATAAAAAAATGTAGGTAATGAATGTTAGAGAGAGAGAGAGAGTATGCATGGTATAGATGAAACCCAGTATGAAGGTGAAGGATTAGAAAATATATATATGTACCTTGAGGTTACCTTGAGGTGCTTCCGGGGCTTAGCGTCCCAGCGGCCCGGTCGTCGACCAGGTATATATATATATATATATATATATATATATATATATATATATATATATATATATATATATATATATATATATATATATATATATATATATATATATATATGTCGTACATAGTAGCCAGAACGCACTTCTCAGCCTACTATGCAAGGCCCGATTTGCCTAATAAGCCAAGTTTTCATGAATTAATTGTTTTTCGACTACCTAACCTAACCTAGCCTAACTTTTTCGGCTACCTAACCTAACCTAACCTATAAAGATAGGTTAGGTAGGGTTGGTTAGGTTCGGTCATATATCTACGTTAATTTTAACTCCAATAAAAAAAAAATTGACCTCATGCATAATGAAATGGGTAGCTTTATCATTTCATTAGACAAAAATTAGAGAAAATATATTAATTCAGGAAAACTTGGCTTATTAGGCAAATCGGGCCTTGCATAATAGGCTGAGAAGTGCGTTTTGGCTACTAGGTACGACATATATATATATATATATATATATATATATATATATATATATATATATATATATATATATATATATATATATATATATATATATGTATATAGGTATTCTAGGAATAGGTATTCGCATATATAGGTATTATATGAATAGGTATTCGCAAGGCGACACAGTTAGCATTGCCGGCATTCTTATCCTCGACCAGTGCTACAGGTGAATTAGTTAAGGAAATACTACCGGAATACTTAAGAGACCCCATTGGGATTCATGATCCCAAATTCGCGGAAGAAGCCGGTCAGTGGGACACTCTTGTCAACCCTCACCCTCGACCGACTTTTCCAAATGACTGCAAACAGTCCAAATGGGATAGCCCCATAGTGGAAAACTTCGCCACACTTCGCCACAAGCTGGAGGCAGCTTCCAGGAAGGACAAAGCGCGTCTTCTAGCTGTGCAAGCGCCTCATGCCGGGGACTTCCTGTTGGCAGTCCCTAATTCCGCCTTGGGCACCCGCCTGGACCATCGTACCGTAAGTATTGGTGTTGCCCTGCACCTTGCCGCCCCTATCTCCACCGAGCACCGGTGTATTTGGGGCCATGCACGGGCAGACCAATACGGCAGCCATGGTCTCAGTTGTCGTAAGACACAGGGAAAGATTGCCAGACATGAAGCAGTCAATGACATCATCAAGAGAAGTTTGGCTACAGCTGGGTGTCCAGCACAAAGGGAACCTCAGTTGTGCAGGCCTGACAACAGCCAAAAACGCCCAGATGGAGTCACCCTGCAGCCGTGGAGGGAAGGTAAACAGGTCGTGTGGGACTACACGTGTGCATCTACATTGGCTGATACCTATCTACCTTACAGTAGATAGGTATCAGCCAATTGTTTACTACTGATCTGTATAGTGTTTATTCTTAGATTAATTGTATTTGAGGATTTATTACCAAACAAAATATAGAAAATTATGTCAATGTTAAGGGTGAGTTTGTTAGCAGTTAGCCATAGATGGACTTTATTTAGTTCAGTATTCACTGTGTCATTTAGAGCAAGAGGGTCAGGACTGGAGAAAAGGAAAGTTGTGTCGTCAGCAAACAGAATTGGTTTGAGGTGTTGAGAGGCATTTGGAAGGTCATTAATGTAGATGAGAAGAGGAGAGGGCCAAGTATGCTGCCCTGAGGAACACCGATGTTTATGGGTAATGTAGGAGAAATGGAATTATTCACAGAAACATACTGGAGCCTGTCAGTAAAGTAAGACTGAAGGTATTGCAGGGAGTGTCCTCTGACTCCATAATGATGTAATTTAAGAAGAAGATTTTGGTGGTTGACAGTGTCAAAAGCCTTACGTAGGTCCACAAATAACTCAACAGGGAACTCATTTTTATAAAGAGCTAGAAGTTTCATTGTGCAGCCTATATCTTCCTTGTATCTAGAGGGGGTTTGTAAATGTTGGTTAGGAGAAATGTAGGGTAATGGTCTGTTGTGTTATCAATGATTATCCCTGAAGTAAGCGGAGAGGTTATGTTAGTCCAGATGTGGTCAAGAGCCGTGGCAGTATTATCTGTGATTCTAGTATGTCTAGTGATTAAGGGTATGAGGAAGCAGGAATTCATAAAGTTGAGGAAACTAGCAGCAGGAGGGTTATCAGGCTTGTAGAGGTCAATGTTAAAGTCCCCAGAAATAATTGAGTGGTTTTTGTTCAGTCTGTTCTCCAGTATGATATTTCATAAGGTTAGAATAGAATTCAGTCACATCAGTGTTAGGAATCCTGTAGACTGCTCCCACAGTCAGGACAGCCTCGCCACCCTTGACTCTGAAACAGGCAAAGATATACTCTCCACAGGCGTCTCTAGTTTTAATTACTTTTAAGCAAGTCAGTTCTTGGTGATAGTAAAGAGCAGTACCACCATCTCTTTGAACAGGACGACAGTTGTGAATTGTTGAGTAGTTTGGAATGTTGTAGAGTTAAGTAGTATCCTCTTTTAACCACGTTTCAGTAAACACAACGAAAGAGAATTTGTTGTCAAGTGTTTGAATCAGGACACTGCAATCATCAGTGTTTGCTTAGCAATCTTACATTTAAGTTAATTACAGAAACATTGTGATTATGTGTTAAAACATTGTTTAAATTATGTGCTGTATACCTGCAAATTTGATAATTAAAAATATGATTGTCATAGATACTAGATAAGAGGTTTAGTTCTGCTTCTATTCTAGTTTGCCTAAAAGGGCTGTTTGACGGAAAAAGGCAAAAAAGACAATTATAAAAAAAGATCTAATCAATTTCTTTCTTTATTATGCACCCCATACCCATCCCGTGGGCGGTGGTGTAAAGGATTACAGTCACATAATCGGTTCAGGAACTGAACCCTCTAGTTCGTTTAGCTAAGATCAAGATATAAAAAGTTATGCTGTAGTTTGAGTTTAGTAGAGGACTGGATTTGGTAGTTGAATAGCTTTTAATGTGACGTCGTAATTGTCAAAATAAGCTAAATAATTGCGTTTACTATGATTCTGCCCGAAACGCTGCGCGTGCTAGTGGCTTTACAAGACTGTAATTACCATATTTGTATCCTCACATTCCTTATGTACATTCTTGTATATGCATAAATAAATAAATAAATAAATAAATTTAGATCAGATATTTTTTCAAAAGTAAAATAGTTACAAATCGATTGCGTCCGTTTTCTCTGATGGAAGCATGTAGTGGGATGTGATGGGGGACTTAGGTTCCTAGGGGGTCAGACTGGCGTGAGTGACGAATATATAACTCAGAATTCGTTAATTAGCTTTGAAATGGAGGAATTACATGAATACACATGAAGATTAGAGGTTTATCTTTTTAATTTACCGTTGGTTGGATGTACCAACGATTAATAACCTCGAAATTCGAGGTTATAAGGGGAGATTTCCGATATGTTGAAAATTAAATAAAGGGCAGCCCGTCCCGGCCTGGCCCAGCCGCGCCCAATCCGGTCCTCCAGGCAAGGCCCCGGGGAGGCAGGCCAGGCCATGGAAAGGTAGGCCAGGCCCATGGAAGGCGGGCCAGGGCCCATGGAAGACGGGCCAGGCCTCTATGGGGTGGGCAAGGGCCCCGGACAGGCGGGCAAGGCCCAGGGGATGTCTGGAGTGGAATCTACACTTATTGAAAAATACTTTGACTCTTTTACTTCTTCAAGAATAGTACAAAGAACATGTTGTCTCATTAATTCAATAAATTCCTCACAAATATTTGCAGATAAATATGACGGATTCCCTTTTCCAGGATTCCCATACATTTTGAGATGTTCTTCCAAGAAAGGGTCAAATTCACTCGGCAGCTCTAGTATACCTAAATAGTTGCCCTTTGTTACTGACCCGATAATATAATTTAATCCACAAAATGGCAATCCTCTAGGGGCAAGAAAACGAGTTACAGCAACCACACGTGTCAACACTCTTTGATAATATTCCTGCTCTGAGTGATGTTGCTCAAGTAATAAAGAATATACATTTCCAGTTTCTTTATGCCTTATCAAATATGCTCTCTTGCACTTTCGATGTTCATCTCCATTGTCATGTTCTACAATAACATTTCTGTGCTTTCATTCATTGAAGGCTAATGTAGCAAAGGGAGAATCTTTCTTGGACAATATGCGACATACAAAGCAGTACAAACAACCTTGGGATGGTGAATAGAGTAGCCATTCACGTTTTACATACTCGCCATTCCGAAGTTCACGTTTAAACACATTGTTTGATAAATACCTTACATTAATATACTCTGTTCCAGCTGTTTTATACACTCTGCGTGAGTTTGCAAGGTTGCTATCATGTTTCTGACATGATAAGGGCCCACTACGAATCCAGTAATCTATTCAATAACTAATTCTGCTTTCAGACAACACACAGCTCCCTTGTTAAAATCCCTAAACATGCTAAACATAAATTCACTCCATACATTCTCTTGTGTAAATTACGTTTATAAAACCCTTTTTCTAATTGCAAACCCTGTTCTGAAACTCTTCCTGGAGAGATGTAATATAACACATACCAACCACACCAGACATAAATATCTCTTTGATATCCCCAGAGTTAAACTTAATCTATGTAAACACTCTATGCAAATAAAGGGACCCAGTCTATGGAACACACTTCCTAATGATTTGAAAAGCTGTCCAACTTTTGCCTTATTCAAAAATGAAACCAAAAAGTAGCTAATTTCATCTTCATAGTTTTCTACCATGGGCTTTATCTTCACACTGTATCTAGTGCTACCCAATCCCCCAATATTTGTACCTAAGCCTTGTTACTTTACCATTGTAATCTTAGATATCATCTGATATCATGGTTGTTGTATTGAGTGCATTTTCTACTGCATTATTTCTTGAAACTTTTCCTCGATATGATCTTCATATTGTGCTTCAGTGAACCAATGTATAACCCTGAAATGCTATCCTCATGTACCTAGTAATCCTTGTTTCTTTATTGTGTATTATTCTGATCTGCTTTTGTGTCAAAATTTCTTTAAATTACCTGTAAACATTTTTTTGTTGATTTTACTGTAATTATTCTTCTTAAAACTATCTGTACCTGTAAAGAAAAGCTGTAAAATACCTGCTAACATTTTTTATCAATTTCAATATATATATATATATGTCGTACCTAATAGCCAGAACGCACTTCTCAGCCTACTATGCAAGGCCCGATTTGCCTAATAAGCCAAGTTTTCCTGAATTAATATATTATCTCTATTTTTTTCCTTATGAAATGATAAAGCTACCCATTTCATTATGTATGAGGTAAAAAAAATTATATTGGAAATAAAATTAACGTAGATATATGACCGAACCTAACCAACCCTACCTAACCTAACCTAACCTATCTTTAGAGGTTAGGTTAGGTTAGGTAGCCGAAAAAGTTAGGTTAGGTTAAGTTAGGTAGGTTAGGTGGGCCAAAAATAATTAATTCATGAAAACTTGGCTTATTAGGCAAATTGGGCCTTGCATAGTAGGCTGAGAAGTGCGTTCTGGCTACTAGGTACGACATATATATATATATATATATATATATATATGTCGTACCTAGTAGCCAGAACGCACTTCTCTGCCTACTATGCAAGGCCCGATTTGCCTAATAAGCCAATTTTTCATGAATTAATTGTTTTTCGACTACGTAACCTACCTAACCTAACCTAACCTAACTTTTTCGGCTACCTAACCTAACCTAACCTATAAAGATAGGTGAAGTTAGGTTAGGTAGGGTTGGTTAGGTTCGGTCATTTATCTACGTTAAGTTTAACTCCAATAAAAAAAAATTGACCTCATACATAATGAAATGGGTAGCTTTATCATTTCATAAGAAAAAAATTAGAGAAAATATGTTAATTCAGGAAAACTTGGCTTATTAGGCATATCAGGCCTTGCATAGTAGGCCGAGAAGTGCGTTCTGGCTACTAGGTACGACATATATATATATATATATATATATATATATATATATATATATATATATATATATATATATATATATATATGTCGTACCTAGTAGCCAGAACGCACTTCTCAGCCTACTATGCAAGGCCCGATTTGTCTAATAAGCCAAGTTTTCAAGAATTAATTGTTTTTCGACTACCTAACCTACCTAACCTAACCTAACCTAACTTTTTCGGCCACCTAACCTAACCTAACCTATAAAGATAGGTTAGGTTAGGTTAGGTAGGGTTGGTTAGGTTCGATCATATATCTATGTTAATTTTAACTCCAATAAAAAAATATGACCTCATACATAATGAAATGGGTAGCTTTATCATTTCATAAGAAAAAAAAATTGAGAAAATATATTAATTCAGGAAAACTTTTCTTATTAGGCAAATCGGGCCTTGCATAGTAGGCTGAGAAGTGCGTTCTGGCTATTAGGTACGACATATATATATATATATATATATATATATATATATATATATATATATATATATATATATGTCGTACCTAGTAGCCAGAACGCACTTCTTGGCTTATTATGCAAGGCCCGATTTGCCTAATAGGATGAGTGATTTTCTTTATTTTCAATAAATTGTTTCCAATTAGTTTTTTGAACTATTATTATTATATTATATTAGGAACCTAAATTATTGACTTAGTTGTGTTAGTTTAGTTTAGGTTTAGATAGGTTAGGTTAGGTTAGGTAAGGTTGGTTAGGTTCGGTCATATATCTATGTTAGTTTTAACTCAAATGTCAACAAATTAACTTATAAATAATGAAATAGACAAATTTATCATTTCATAAGAAATTTTTGTTAAAAAATATATAAATTCAGGAAAACTTGGCTTATTAGGCAAATCGGGCCTTGCATAGTAAGCCGAGTACGACGTTCTGGCTACTAGGTACAACATATATATATATATATATATATATATATATATATATGTCGTACCTAGTAGCCAGAACGCACTTCTCAGCCTACTATGCAAGGCCCGATTTGCCTAATAAGCCAAGTTTTCAAGATTTAGTTGTTTTTCGACTACCTAACCTACCTAACCTAACCTAACCTAACTTTTTCGGCTACCTAACCTAATCTAACCTATAAAGATAGGTTAGGTTAGGTTAGGTAGGGTTGGTTAGGTTCCGTCATATATCTACGTTAATTTTAACTCTAATAAAAAAAAGTTGACCTCATACATAATGAAATGGGTAGCTTTATCATTTCGTAAGAAAAAAATTAGAAAAAATATATTAATTCAGGAAAACTTAGCTTATTAGGCAAATCGGGCCTTGCATAGTAGGCCAAAAAGTGAGTTCTGGCTACTAGGTACGACATATATATATATATATATATATATATATATATATATATATGTCGTACCTAGTAGCCAGAACTCACTTCTCAGCCTACTATTCAAGGCCCGATTTGCCTAATAAGCCAAGTTTTCCTGAATTAATATATTTACTATAATTTTTTTCTTATGAAATGATAAAGCAACCCTTTTCTCTATGTATGAGGTCAATTTTTTTTATTGGAGTTAAAATTAACGTAGATATATGACCAAACCTAACCAACCCTACCTAACCTAACCTAACCTATATTTATAGGTAAGGTTAGGTTAGGTAGCCAAAAAAAGCTAGGTTAGGTTAGGTTAGGTAGGTTAGGTAGACGAAAAAATATTAATTCATGAAAACTTGGCTTATTAGGCAAATCGGGCCTTGAATAGTAGGCTGAGAAGTGCGTTCTGGCTATTAGGTACGACATATATATATATATATATATATATATATATATATATATATATATATATATATATATATATATATATATATATATATATATATATATATATATATATGTATATATATATGTCGTACCTAGTAGCCAA